>NW_025802777.1:3154869-3158088 GCF_021613505.1 Equus quagga | reverse complement strand
CTGCCTCTGGCCGCTGGGGCGCTCTGCAGTCTTAAAGCAGCAGCGGAACATGCGGAGTGCGAGGGAGAGAGGAACAGCAGGGAATCAGAAAAACGAAAAAAATGGACTGGTCTGCTGTCTATATTCCGGGTCCTTTGTGGACATCTACTCTTACATTGTTTATAGCTTCTATTTTTAATAAGCTAAAGAAATAGGTAACGCTCATAAAGACGCTAACTTTGATAGGTGATCAAAATAGGTTGCATTTAATGTAACCTTCTAGCCTTTCCGAGAGCATCAGCGTGTGACACTGTTCCTCATGCCCCCGCCTTAGCTGCATGATGCAGGTGTCAGTCGATTAGGCTCATTTTCCAGAGAAGGAAACAGATCTGGAGAAATGTGACCTGTCCACGAATAAGCAAGTGGTTGAGGAGCAAAGTTCAGCCTTTCCAACCGGCGGCCAGTGTCCCGGGGCTTATCTGTGATATTCTGTGGCTTATCCACATTGTCTTCAGGTTCCCTTATGTATTTTTAGGAAACATTTCCTAAATTCTAAAGACCTGAAAATATACAGTGTGTTGTAGAAGCTCAGGGATTTCCAGTTAACCCTGGAGCGCGGGACACAATCTCCTCTCAGGAACCTTACTCAAGTGACAGTAAATGAATTGAGCCCAAAAGGACAAGGAGAATGGAAAGGAAGATGACCATAGGCTCAAGATGCCAATGTGATTTGAAAAGTCACGGAAGAGGAGATTGTGTGCTGACTCGGCAGGTGGAGAAGGTGGAACCTCTGTCTGTGGGGAAGGGGTGGACAAGAGGCAGGTGCATGGGCGTTAGGACCCTGGAAAGACTGAGGGACCTGGAGGCAGCAGGTGTTCTCAAGGGGAGTCTTGGAGGACTCCTTTGAAGGACTCTCCTCCAGAGAGCATCTGGACTCAGTCACCAGGAGCCCTGTGGACTGGGCTCAGTTGAAATCCACATGCCTCAGCGGGGAGCTTCGTCTCCCCTTGCTCAGGCTCCAGAATTCAGGCAGTCAACTTACACCACCCCTGCCGAACTCTCTGCTCCCTCTTTGAAAATGCAGCCTGCTCTTTGGGGAGGTGACCTTCACAGGAGAAAAGACCCACACTGGCATTTGGGGGCTCCCCAATGGAAAAGCCGGGACTCCAAGGAATGACGCTAGAGAGAAGCCCATTAGTTGACAAGTCCCTCCCTCTCACCCCACACGCCCAATACGCAGAATTTCCCATTAACGCTTTCATTTTCTTTCTGAAATATAAATATACATCCAAGGATTAACAGACATTTTAGGAAAGTCCCAACCGAAGCAGAAGGAGACTGAAAAACAAATCTTACAATGAATGACCCCAGAGGAACATCCGAAACATTTTCAACCATGAAACAAGATATCATGCTGGAAAAAGACTGCTTGGACAGTAAGAATGAACTCTTGAAAACTGAAAATATGATAGTGAAAATTTAAAAACATCAATAGGATGATTGGAAGATAAAGTTCTCAGGAAGTTTCCCAAAGAGAAGAACAAAAGAAAGGAGACAGAAAGTAAGAGGAAAAAAATAATTAGAAAGTGAATCAAAGAGATTCAGTGTCTGAATTATAGGCGTTTCTGAAAAAGAGAATAAAGACAAGGAAAGAAAAATATTATCAAGAAAATTATTCAAGAAAGTTTCCCAGAACTGAAGGACGTGAGCTGTGGGAATGAAAAGGCAAACTGAGGACCCAGAAGAAAAATCAATCAACCATTTCAAAGCACTTCTTTATGAAATTTCTGGCCGCTAGGGATAAGGGGAATATCTTTAAAATTTCCTAAAATCTTCCATATTAAATGATCATGGTTTAAAAAGACGTCATATGTCTCAACAGCAACTCCAAAGGCTAGGAAATAGAGGAACAATGTCTAAAAACTAGAGGAAAAAGAATCACCAGCTTACCCCAGCCTCACGGTGGAAGGGCAGAATAAAGATACACAAGATCTCTGAAGTGTTGCCTTCCATGCATCCATTCTCACAAAGCTTCTGAAAGACTTGCTTCACCAAAACCAGAGAGTCGAGCATGAAAGAGAAAGACGTTCCTCATGGCCTCCCCCAGGAAGAAGGGAGCCCTAAGAGAGCAACACAAAGGAAATCCCCAGAAGGATTGAGAAGGGAGGTCCCCGGGACAAGACCCGTCCACCACTGGCACGTGCAGCCAGTCCATCATGGAGGAGGTCACAGACAGCACCAAGAGGGAGGTTTCCAAGAAAAGAAAATCACTGATAGATTACCTATGTCTCTGAATGAATGGAGAGAAAGATGGTTCTGTTTGAATGGGTAGCACTAATTAATGATAGTTATGTGGAAAATGAAGCAAATGGAAGAAATGAAGCACCTTCAGGAAAAACAAAATTTGTACAAAAAGGGAAAAGTCCTTGCAGGACTCTGTTGTCTCAGTGTGACTAATACTTACACAGCAATCGTGTAAATACTGAAAGGAGATTAACCAAAAGTCCTTCCACAAGTATGTTGGGAGGAAGCCGGGAGCAGGTGTCCTCTTATGTGGTAGAAGGAGGAAGTGGAAGACAGCTGAAACTTCGTTATCCGTAGTAGGGGGTCAACAGATAATTTCTTCAACCGAACAAAATGAAGAAATCACCCTATAAGCAGGTTTTTGAGAAATATGGAGGTTAATAACAGAAAAGAAAAAAGGCTACATTCTTTTTTTTTTAATCCAGGAAAGCATTTTTTTTAAATGGCATTTTAAAAAAATGGTGTTTAGACTAAATCATTGGTGTCAAGGCAAGGTGGCATTCTTTTGAAGCTAATGAATGGCCAGAGTTATCTTGCCTGTCCAGGGGGTCTGGGCTCACCGGCCAGACCCAGGCTGGTCCTTCGTGCCATGCCATTGGGCACCACCTGGTGGCCGACATCTGCACGGGATTATCTGTTGACTGGACTGGTTTGGGCCTTTTTGGTTTCCAGGGACTCCCAGGAAAGAGGCAGCAATGCCTGGATTCTCCAGGACGCTGGGCACCTGTTTGATGGGGATCTGACCTGAGGACAGTGAACCGGGAGAATATCGGAAACAGGAAGACTCACCCTTTGTATTCTCACTTTTTGAACTGGGATCTCCTGCCACTTCTCCTGGTTTCAATCTTCTCTCCACATCCTGCTTCCCCCGGGTAAGAGAATTGGGGCCGCCCACCAGTCACGTTATAGCTGAATTTTCTAAAATCACTTTGTGTT
>NW_025802777.1:2492866-2503105 GCF_021613505.1 Equus quagga | reverse complement strand
CCATCCATCCATCCATCCATCCATTCATCCACCCACCCATCCACTCATCCATCCATCCAACCATCCATCCATCCATCCATCCATCCATCCACTCATCCACCCACCCACCCATCCATCCATCCATCCATCTATCCATCCATCCATCCATCCATCCATCCATATATCCTTTCATCCCCCAGCCCAGTGCTGGGTCTGCAGGTCTACATGAGGTGCAGGGGATTTCCAGATGAACTCAGGCCTCTCAGATGCCAGCCAGGATGCAGAGAACAGGACTCACCTGGTAGGATAAATGTGGGATAGTGCCTTGGCTTCTCACAGGGAGCCCCTTGTCCTGCCCTGCACAAGCCCATAGAGCCTTTCTTCATTCTCCTCACCCTGACCTACATTCCACTTGCTCCTCTTCAAGGGTGAGGGGGTCATGGGGCAGCTGCAGGGGCCCCCTTCTGATTCCAGGATGTTCTCTGCTTGAGAGATCATGGCACAGAAAAAGAATCCAAAGCTGGAGGCAGTTTCATGAGAGGGAGATCAAGCCAGAAGAGGACCAGCAGAGGATCCAGGGAGTCCTGTTCCTCGCCTGCAGCCTGATGTGGGTTCCTAACGACTCCCTGAGAGCTCAGAGGGAGGTCCAGTGACTGTCAGCTTCAGGATCCCCCGAGGGGTTATTTAAACTGTGTGCATCCCTGGGCCCGCCCTTCTGAACTAGGGTCTGTCACAGCCCTGGCGCCTGCATGTGAACAGATTCCCAGGTATCCATTGTGCACAGGTTTGAGAACTGCAGCTCCAGAAGCTGAGTGTGTGATTAATGTCCCAAACCCCTGAACCTATGGGGGCTGAGGCCTGGCCTGCACGGGGAGAGCCAGGGGCTCTGGGAGGGCTCTTGCTCCTGCTGGGGGTCACTTTCCCCTTCTTGTTGTGCATCCTGAACCCAGGTCCACAAGCCCGGTGTGATGCAGGGGAAGCCTTGGATTTGCCAAGGACAAGGGAGACGGGTTGTTCCATTACTCAAGACAAGGGCCAGGGTCTGGGGCCCAGGAAGCCCCAGGTAAACTGCAGGGTGGGGTAAGCCAGTCTTCAGTGCTTGGGCCTCCTCTGGGCCTTCCCTCCTCTTCATGCTGCCGTGCTGTGGTCCCCAGGCCTCTCTCCCTTTCGTGGCTTCTCCTGGAGTCCTCTCCACGCAGCATGCAGACAGAGTAGCTGGCCTTCTTATGCTGGGGCTCAGAGCGCCCAGGAATGCACAAGTGGACGCTGTCAAGCTTCTTGATGCTCAGGCCCACAAATGGCCACTTCTGCCACGTTCATTGATGAAAGTGAGTCGCAGGGCCAGCCAGATTTCAGAGCAGGGGACTGTGCAAGACCTTGAAGGCTGGGAGGTGTGGTTCACGGGGGGCCACGGATGTCGTAGATGGCTACGGGGGAGAAAACATCATGGAAGGCAAGGACCAACAACAACAGCCTCACCTGGGAACTTGGTAGAAATGCAGATTACCAGGCCCACCCCAGACCTACGGCAGCAGACTCTCTTCGCATGGGCCCTGGGAGTCTGCATTTTGGCTGGCTCCCCAGCTGATTTCAGATGCTCACTACAATTTGAGAACAATGGGTTTGTGGCTTTGCAGGCCGTCGAAAGGACTTTGGCTTTTTCTGTGTGTGAAGTTGGAAGCCACTGGAGGGCTTCGAGCATAGGGCTAGTAAGACAATCTCTTTCATAGAAGGACAAAGGCCCACAGTGACACAGGGGAGAGAGAGAGAGTGACCCGGACCGGGGTGGTGTGATGGAGATGGCGAGAGGAGACTGGGTCTGGATCTGGTTTGAAGGTGGAACCTGCAGGATTTCTTTTTTTTTTTTCCATCTTCTTTTTTATTTTTTGAGGAAGATCAGCCCTGAGCTATCTGCTGCCAATCCTCCTCTTTTTGCTGAGGAAGACTGGCCCTGAGCTAACATCCATGCCCATCTTCCCTTACTTTATATGTGGGACACCTGCCACAGCATGGCATGCCCAGTGGTACCACGTCCACAACCGGGATCCGAACTGGTGAACCCTGGGCTGTCAAAGTGAAACGTGCGCACTTAAACGCTGCGCCATCTGGCTGGCCCCAGGATTTATTGATATGTCGGATGTCGGGTGTGAGCTGAAAGGTCCCAAGGCAGGATGTGGCTTATGGCGTTCGAGAAGCAGCGAAGAGTGAGACAGCCAGAGTCAGGGCAGTGGAATGACTAAGCAGATAAAACGGGTGCTGTTTTCAAAAAAGCCGTGATGTGTGGGATGGTTTGTTAGCCTTCCGCTTCCTCTCAGCTTGAACAACCAGAAGGATGGACCCGCCTGCCACGTGCTGAGTCAGGGAAGAAGCGTTTGCACCCGTTCCATTTGGGAGGCTCGTAATTCCTGGGGGCAGACCTACAAGTTGAGGATTCGGAGGAGAGGTCCATCCTGGAGAGAGAGAAATTTCAGAGCTACGTATAGATATGGAAAGTTCTGAGACTGGATGAATCTGCTAGGGAGGGAGTGTCGACGAGAGAAGGGAGTTAACATGAAGAGGGATAAGCCAGGAGATGGAGAAAGTGTGGCCCAGGGGTAGAGAGAGAGCAGAAAAGGATGCCCTAGATGAAGGAGAATTTTCAAAAAGTCAAAAGTGTGACTCTTGAGCCAACCCTGATGGCCTAGCGGTTAAATTTCAGCACTCCCACTGCTTCGGTGGCCCGAGTTCAGCTCCCGGTCATGGAACCACACCACCCGTCTGTCAGTGGCTCACACAGAAGAACTGGAAGGACTTACAACTATGATACACAACCATGCACTGGGACTTTGGGGAGGAAAAGAAAGAAGAAAAAAGAGGAAGACTGGCAACCGATGTTAGCTCAGAGTGAATATTTCCCTGCAAAAAAGAAAGGGTAACTCCCGTATAAAGTGAGCATCTGTCGATGACTTATTGCTCTCAGTAATGGGGAAGCCAGCAGTGTGGTGAAGCTGGTTCCAAAACTATAGGAGAAATGGAAGACTGTCGTCTCTGATGGAAGGCACGCTGGAAGGATGGGGCCAGACTGCACAGTGCTCTGCGGTGCAGTGAGACTGTCCCCGTTGGGTGGCAATCTAGTGGCCTCCAGCATGTCGTTGGGCAATCTTTGTGTGGGGTTGTGAGACCATGCTCCACCTGAGAGACAAGGACAAAGGGGCCCAATGCACCAAATGTGGCTGAGAGCTCGCGTCTGGATATTGGCTGCTGCTGTTGCTCATTATAGAAGAGAAATCCGGGTCAGAGACGCTCAGCCTAGCTGAGGTCACATGGCTGGAAGGTGACACACAGGACGCAGACTCAGGTGTCTGACTCCGAGGCCCCCAGGTCCTGGGCCCGGTAAGCAGCTTTCAGATGACCTGACTCACTCCCAGGATTTGCCAACGAGGGGAAGTCAATGCCTAACCCAAGAGAATCATCTTGCAGCAGGGAAGTGCCTGGGCCGGGGGGAGGCACTTCAGACATCCTGCCCCAAAATGCAGTTTTCATCCACTTTCCCTTGCACAATCTTCATTGCTTCCAAAGGGCGTCTAAGGCCCGGCTATGGATGGAACATCCCCACCCTTCCGTGCCCCTACAGCTCACTGGGGCCGGATCCTCGCACTCCCCATGGACGGGGGCAGGCTCACGGGTTGGGAGGTGCTTCTCTGGGGGAATCCCCTCCTATGGTGGCTGCTAACATTTGCAGTAACAGCAAGACACAAGTTTTCATTGAATCCCTCTTTTCAGCAGAGGTGATGATGATGCAGGAGGAAAGAAATCCTATGGGGGCTGCGGGAGAGAGTGGGGGCAAGAGCCAGAGAATATTGCAAAAGGAGAGGGGTGGGACCCTATCAGTTTCCCCAGGGGGAGCCAAGGGCTTCTCACAGCTTAATTGCAGGGTTTCGAGAAAGCCCAGGCCTTCCTGGAAACCTCCAAGATGAACAATAACCCATTGATCCACCTCTTGTCGCGACCATTGGAATGCTCAGATAGCATCAGTGAGAACACCATATTCCTGTTTCCAGCGTCAGTAGGAACACCATATTCCTGTCTCTTGCCTCCATCTGGGCTGACTGGTGTTTCCATTAGTCACAGGACGATGAGTAAGGCAGCATGCATATTTGTTCACAGGAAGACATTTGTCACCGTCTTTTCTTTTGATACAAATGGACCCACTTCTGAAGCTCTAAGATCAAACTTGGTAAGAGGGAAATAGCTCAGTGAAAAGCATCCAAGTTAGGGAGTTGGCCCAGTGGCCGAGTGGTTAAGTTCGCACACTCAGCTTCACTGGCCCGGGGTTCACCGGTTCAGATCCTGGGCACGGACCTACACACTGCTCATCAGGCCATGCTGTGGCAGCATCCCACATAAAAGAACCAGAATGACCTACCACTAGGATATACAATTATGTACAGAGGTTTTGGGGAGAAAAAAAAAAGAGGAAGATTGGCAACAGATGTCAGCTCTGGGCCAATCTTCCTCACGAAAAACAAAACAACACACACCCAAGTTAGTCACTTAGGGATGAAATTTTCTGAGTTTTAATAACCTTATCATCTTTATCCCTAGAAAGGACTTTCCAACAAGCAATTCTTTAGGAGTTACAGAGGTCGGCTAAGGTTGTCACAACGTGGTCCTTCCTCTGAGCTCCGGGCTGAAAGTCTCGCAGAAGCTCACCCACCCTCGTAGACCTGGATTGCCTAGGGCAGAGCGAAGAGGCAACCGATGCTTCTCCCAGGGGCCGGCCTTTCAGGGAGGGTGGGCAGGCTCATCTGAAACAGCCAGAGTCAGAGGAAAAGGGGCTATGATCTCACAGATCAGTCTGAAAGGAATTCAACCAGGAAGCCATGTTTTCCACCCAAAACCACAGGGCAACTCTCCAGTGCAGGTGGACTTCCCTCGGATGAGAGGCGAGATACTGGGGGCTGGCGGGGCTGGCACAGAGCCGGTGCAGAGCGTGGTTAGGACCGGTCCTTGGAGGACCTGGCCGGTGGGCTGAGGCCTGAAAGCCAATGGAGAGAGAAGAACGGGCCGTGCGAGACTTGGGGGCTCCTTTTGGGCAGAAGACGCCACTTATGACGTTTTGAGTTCCACATTTTAATATGTAGTTTTCTTGAGGCTTTGACGTTCAACCTACCAACTGAATCATTTTATTTGTAAATCGTTTTCTTTGTAAAGTAATATCACTTTCAAGGAGGTCTTAATTCGATTAATATTTGAACAACTCAGTTTGAACTACTACACTCCCTAACGTCATTGGCCACATTTACAAACCTAATAAAAAACATTTCAAACTGCATTTGTAGATTTACTAATATCATTTAAAATTACTTCAAATGGCTCCAAGAAGCAAAAGCTTCCTAAGTACTGGAATCACGCTACTAAATCTAACAGAGTTTGGGTGGGGGGACCAGCAAGGGCCCCAGACTGTCCCAACATCGTGTGCAAATTTAGCAAAATGCTCTTACATTTTTCCACTTAAATCACAGGTCTAAAATCAATTACTCGGTGACACAATTTAAACACAGGCTAATCTGATGGTTACTATAATGTGCCAAATTCTCCTAATATTTCAACCTCTTTCAATACCAAACAGGCCCAGTATTTTTGTCCTAAACTTAATCCCCCAGTACTGATATTTGTGCTGGATTTTACTCCATCGTTTCCATATTTAATGCTAAGGCTTCCTAGTATTTTTTTTTTTTTTTTGAGGAAGATCAGCCCTGAGCTATCTGCTGCCAATCCTCCTCTTTTTGCTGAGGAAGACTGGCCCTGAGCTAACATCTGTGCCCATCTTCCTCTACTTTATACGTGGGATGCCTACCACAGCATGGCTTTTGCCAAATGGTGCCATGTCCACACCCGGAATCTGAGCCAGTGAACCCCTGGCCGCCGTGAAGTGGAACATGCGAACTTAACCTCTGCGCCACTGGGCCGGCCCCTAAGCCTTCCTAGCCTTAAAAGGCTTTTGCCAAGTAAGAAAAGAACCTTATCTTCCTCTGCAGATGGGGTTCCCCTCCAAGAGGATGAAGTTGCTTATTAACCAGAGACTTTCGACTTGGACCCCAGATCTGACTTTCCCCGATGCACAGGCAGCCATGTGGAACTCTTTGAGAGTCACAATGGTACTGGCGCCTGGGCAGCCTGGACTCGTGCCCTTGTATCTTCCTCAGGCCTGGCTTCTGTCTGGATGGAGCCCACGTGTCCCCCATGGCAGTTCTCCACTGTCCCTTCTCTCTTTCTTCCTCTGTCATCATCACTCTCCACTTTCTAGGGGGACATACAGCCATGCAGAGTAAAGACTGCGTTCCCCTCACCCCCACTCCCTATGACTACGGTCTGGCCATGGGATGTAAGTGGATGTGAGATTCGCAGTGTCTACAAAGTCTCTTGAGGTGGACACAGCCTCCTTTCCTTTCCTGCTTCCTTCTGGCTGGAGGTGGAGCTGCCATCTTGGACCAGAAGTTGGAGGCCACATGCTGAAGATGCCAATTGACCAGATCCAACTATTAGCTTTCTTCCTAACCTTCCCATCTAGTGGGGCCACAATTCATGTGTATTAAAATGGCCTTTCGTTGGCTCTGGCCCATTCTTATAGCTTTGTCTGGCTCCATACTTACACCACTAAAGTCATGTTGTCAGCATGACCCATGGGTGAAAATCCAAGGTAAAATGATGCTTCTGCAGGCTGACGTCTCCATGGATGTCCCAGGCCAAGAGATGGGGAACAGCAGTGCCAATGGCGGGAGCAGCAGAGAAGTGTTTGTTGCTCAGGATGATAAACAAACAGCTGAGTGCCCAGAGGAAGCAGAGGGAATCTGAGAGAAGATCCCAATGCCAGGGAGAAAGACCCCCAGGGCCGGGACCTCCTTGTCCTTCCTCCAACCAGCGTCTCCCAGGTATGAGTGGGAAGGAAGCCAGGATGCTGCAAGACCAAAGCTGTACTGAGGGTATCAGGGTCACTGTCAAATGGGACTCTTCATTATTCTGGATCTATTCAGCCAAAATATTGACTTCTTTTCCAAAATTCCTTTGTTTCTCAAAAGCCCCAAGTTAAAAGACCTCACTCAGTAACTATTGAAATAAAATGGCTTTACAATAAAAACAAATCATAAACAATTGAAAACCACCAGTCGGACACCAGTTAAATAAATTATGGTAAATCCATATAACAGAACATACTGCAGGCGTGAAAAATGGTGCAGAAGAATATTGAATAAGGGGAAATTTTTGTGGTCTGTGAAAAAATTACTTAACTTTATACGTGATCTCAATTTTGTATAAACATTTATTTGTAGTTTTTGAAAGCTAATTTTTTTTTTTGGTGAGGAGAGATTGGCCCTGAGCTAACATCAGTTGCCAATCTTCCTCTTTTTTTTTTTTCCCCAAAGCCCCAGTATATAGTTGTATATTCTAGTTGTGTGTGCCTCTGGTTGTGCTATGTGGGACGCCACCTCAGCATGGCTTGATGAGTGGTGCCATGTCCACGCCCAGGATCCAAACCAGCAAAACCTGGGCTGCCGAAGTGGAGTGTGCAAACTCAACCACTCAGCCACAGGGCTGGCCCCTAAAAGCTAAATTTTAAGCAAGGACAACAGCAAAAGATTCAGCAATAAAGATTAATCATAAATTTTTTTTTTAATGTTTTGAATCCAGATTCACCCACTAATTTCCCTTGGTTCCCAGTGGAGACAGCCTTGAGTGAGCCTGTTAGAAACCAGCGGGGCCAGAAGGATAGCGCCACTCAGCCACCCTGGGAGAATGAGATCTCACAGCCACACGTGGAGGAAGCGTTTTAAGGCTCCTGATTACAGAACTTACGAGAAAGGTGCTATTTTCACCGTCCAGCACACGCAGGATGGAAGAACATCTGATGTGGATTCAGAAAATCTGGATTTCTTTCCCCTGAGTCCTTCATTCACTCTCCAAGTGACCTTCAGTGAGTTATTCGAGCTCAGTTTAGTAAAATGGGACAAGGCAGCTTTCCTGTTCACTCACAGGGCTGCTGGGAAGGTGGAAGATGAGAGGCGAGCGAAAGCAGCTAGACGGGGTGTCAGGTGAGGGGTGAGGAGGCTTCCTCTGTGTGTCTGTTGGGGTTGGGTTTTTCACTCCCAACAACCTTTCGGACCCACTTTGTCTCCTCTCCTCTTACTTCACTGTTGCCCTGTTAGAGAAAAGAATCTGTTTTCACCATGTTTTCCAAAACCTGTTTATCACATTGAGGCCAAGCAGAAAAGGCTCCTAATGTCGCAGACTAGTTACCCCAGGAACTCAAGGCTGGGTTTGGATATTTTAATTGTTTTTCCAAATTGCTCTTTTTCCTTTGTTATGTTAAGGAGATGCGATCACCAGCCACCCTGAACCAGACCAAGCCTCACCACACAGGAGAGCTACGCCTGTGACCTTTGCCTTGTTTTTAATGCTGACATCTCTCCGGGAGAGACGGCTCTGCTGTCGATGTCTTGAAATTCGTAATACTTTCTCAACTGGGAACCCTGCATCTTCATATTACACTGGGCTCTGCCAATTCTGTAGCCAGTCCTGGCTGCTGCCCCTCTTCAGCCTGGATCCTGCATATCGATTTTGTGGTGGACTCTGCAAGGATGAGAGGTGTGTCATAGGAAATGACCTTGCGGTGGCAGAAGAAGGTAACAGGGGAACAACCAGGGATGTAGCGAGCAGATTTGGGGCACAGAGAGGGAGTCCCTCTCCAGCCCTGCATCCTTCCTTCCAAATTTCGGGAAAGGCAGGGACTTGTCTCAGGATTTGCAAAAGGCAAAGGGGACACTGCACTCTGGTGTTCTGAGACACAGCTGGATGGGTGGCCACGTTTCTGAAATGCAACATTTCTGAGATGATCATGTAAACACGATGATTGCCGGTTGCTCTCAAAATGCAACAGTGTCCACTCTATCTTCGCCTTTCCCTCTGTCAGCGCTATCCTAAGCGCGGCCCAGGAGCGGAGGCGGAGGAGGAGTGAGCAGTTCCGGGGACTGCAGACTGGAGGCGCCCTCCGCCAGCCCGGGGCTCTGGCCGGGAGCCTGGGCAGGCCCTCCCCGTGGGCACCGTCCCTTCCTGGAGACTGAGGGTGCCGGGAAAGATGGCTGCTGTTCTTGTACCTGACTCATTTCCTTAACGCAGTCCTTGAAATCACTGTTTGTCATTCAAGTTTGAGAAAAAGGAGCTGGTAAATATCTTATTAATTTATAAAGCAGTAATTCTAAAAGCAAAGAGAAATGGAATGTTCATAACACTTTCTCATTGTTTCCTGACAGACCCTCAGACAAAGCACAAATTTATAAATGGCTAAAGCCTTGAAATCAAATCTGATGATCTCAGACCTAGGGCACTGCTTGTAATTTACAGGCGAAGAAAGAGAGGGCAAACCAGAGAGGTGGAGTAACTTGCCCAAGATCACACAGCCAGCAGCAGAACAGGGGCTGGAATCCAGTTCTTCTGGTTCTTGGGCCAGGAGAGGAGATGAGGCCTGACTTAGAGCAGCTGGTGGGGATGAAGAGCGAAGGGTTGGAGTCAGACCCTGCAGAAGATCCAGCTGTGGGCCCCAGGACCTGGCTGGGGGTGACTCCCAGGCCAGCCTCCCAGTCAGCAGGGAGTCTGGCCCCCTGACAGCGCTAAGAGGCGGAGGAGGAGGTCAAGGACGGAGCACAATCTCTATTTGACTTGAGGCATCGGCACCTATTAGCACATTAGCAGAGAGGTTTGTTGTTATTGTTTTCATTTTTTATCACATGACATTTTTTAAAAAGTTTTATTGAGACATAATTCATGTACCATACAATTTACCCATTTAAAGTACACAATTCAATGGTTTTTAGGACAGCCACAGAGTTGTGCAACCATGACCACAGTCAATTTTAGAGCATTTTGCTCACCTCAAAATAAACCCAGGAAGCTTTCCCTATCATTTCCAATCCCGCCGTCCCCTCCCCCAGCCCGAGGTAACCACCAATCCACCTTCTTCCACATGGATTTACACATTCCAGACATGTCCTAGAAAGGGATTCATACAGTAGGTGGCCTTTTGTGTCTGACTTCTTTTACTTAACATATTGTCCTCAAGGTTCATCCACACTGTAGCATGTCAGAACTGTATTTTTTTTTTTTATGGCTGGATAATAGTTCATTGGTGGATATTCCACTGATAGATATTCCATTGTATGGATATTCCATTGACAGATATTCCACTGATGGGTATTCCATTGATGGATATTCCACTGATGGACA
>NW_025802777.1:2478088-2492856 GCF_021613505.1 Equus quagga | reverse complement strand
CATTGATGGATAGTCCACTGATGGATATTCCACTGATGGATATTCCACTGATGGATAGTCCACTGATGGATATTCTATTGATGGATATTACATGATATGGATGTTCTATTGATGGATATTTCATTGATGGATATTCCACTGATGGATATCCCATTGTATAGATATTCCATTGTATGGATATTCCATCAAATGAATATGTCCCATGGGCAGGCGTCCTGTTTCTCCCAAGGCCCAGCAGGATGCCCACAGAAGCTCTCCCCCTAGTGCTGCTGGGCAGCACTCTGCTGCAGCTGGAACGGCCTTGCCCTAGAACTCCAGGTCTGCCCTGCTACTCAGCCATGGGGTGTTGCTGGAGGCTCGTCTGACATCTTTCTTTGCCTCCAACACCTCTGCTAATGAGGAATCTGCCACGTGACATCGCCCAGGTGACAGGACTACTTGCGCTGCAGCCTAGCCCTGAGCAGCACGTTCTTTGCTCTGGGCCCTGCTCTTAACAGGCAGCCTTCCGCCCCATGTGGGTCAACAAGGTTTTCCATGGCAAAAGACGTGCTGCCTCCAAGACCCAAACAGGCCTCCCAGGCAATGTGTTTTTCTCTCAATGGCAGGAAGAGCAAGGTGCAACAGCCTGTCCTTTACTTTGGAGGGACAGTTCTGGCACATCCAGGATCACTCTAAGTGATGCCCCAACGTGGTGAGTCCCAGAATCTTTGTAGAGTTTACCTCCTCCTCTGTGGAGGGCCTGTGTCTTGTCAGGGCATCCAGAGCACTTGCCACTTCTTGCTCCTCACGTCCAATCAACATGCTACCACAGCCAAGTCGTGGGCCTGGTCCTCGGGCTCTGCCTGCCACAGCAGGTGATGCTCTCTGTAAATGCCGCCATGTTGGGGGCGGGCCTTCGACTCTCAGCTTTTGCTTAAATTGCTGATTAATAGATCTGAGATGGTCAGCTTTCTTCTTGGAAGCTGTTGCCACCCACTACCAGTCTTTACAATGACCATTCCCCTCTTTGTGTCTCAAGACCAGTGATATTTCACGCACGGCACAGCCCCTTCCATTTTTACCCCACCTGGCTCACCAGGCGAAGAAAAAGATCTTTGTACACTGGGGCTATGCATCTTCCAACCCCCGAGGGCCGGGGTCATCACTGCTACCCCACACAGGACCCCATGCCGGAGTCTCATCTTTGGTCTGCTTCCTTGGACCACATCCCTGGACCCAGAGCCCAGGCGGGACCCAGGCCTAAGGCTTATGGAGGGAGTGCGCTGTGGGCATGGCTGTGAGCAGTGAGCGAGCAGATCCGGGAGGAGAGGGATCTGAGAAAGGACGTGAGTAAAGTCACATGTCAGCCTTGTCCTGCCTTGCTCACGGGGCTGGTAGTTTCAGTGTCACCCACAAAATCCCTGGCTGTGGGCTGCTGGGCGTGGGAGTCACTTCTGGAAGCTCTTATTCAACCAAGGGCAATGCTCCGGAGAAGGGACATCGGGGAGCTGTGGCAGCGGGGGGCAGTGGGCATCTGGGTGGGGAGCAGCAGCCTGCACTGTGCCCTATTTGTTGGGGTCACTCAGTGCTGGTGACAGCTCAGAGGTTTTGTTGTACGCAGGCTTGTGTAGCTGCCCCACTCAGCTGTTGCAAAGTCAGAGGCCCACAGGGCCTGGCAAGTACTGTAAAGTCCCCTAGCCATGTGGCAGGGCCCGTGGTGACCTGGAGTGCAAGTACCCCTCCACCCAAAGGCGTTTGCATTCACAGTTTGTTTACCAGGAGGGACCAGACTGCCAGGACATCTGGGCAGGCGGGTCTGGCTCTCGGACCTCCAGTCTGCAAGCTGGCCCAACATCCTCTCTCTATCCTCCTACTTGACAGCCAGTTGGCATCCCTTGACTGTGCCAAAACTCTGGGGTAGAAGTCGGCCGTTTCCAAACCTGTTTAATCAGCAGAGTCGTTACCGAAAGTTCAGTCTATGATCCCAAGACCAATCCAATAACGAGAGCAGAGTCCTAAGTGGAAAAGGAAAGGCTTTACTTTGCCAGGAGGAGGGAGCACAGCAAGGGCTCGTGCCTCAAGAATTGCCAACTCCCTGTTAAGAAACAGGGGTTTTTATTTAGGGTTTTAAGTAAGGGAAGGGGGCCATGGCCTTCTTGATCAGTGTTTTCCCATCGGCCTGTGTCTGGAGCTGCTTCCAGTGGAGGAGACAAAGGGTTTTTCAGATGAGTGTCCTTGGCTGTTTGTCTCCATGGTGGAAGGTGGACCCTGACATCAGAAAGGCGAGGAGTTGGGCCTGGGAAGCTTCAGTTTCTCCGTATTCTCTGGACACTAGTTCTTCTGTAAAAGAACATCAAGGTGTGGGACTAAAGTGGGATCACCACTTTAGTGGGAGCCCAGGGTGAGGCCATCTGGACTTGAACAATTTGTAGCTTCTATTTGGTTGCAAAGCTCAGGGAGTCAGAGGTTAAAGAAACAGACATTTACATGTGAGTGTAACTAAGACCCAGGGAACTGGGGACGTGTGCTTTTGGTTTTAACCCATCTATGCCGGTTCACTGTAGGGGAACCCCTAACAGGGCTGGTATTAACTCAAAGCCAGTAACAGAGTCACCCAAGGAGATCTTTTTGTACCTTTTGGATTTTTTGGCTTTTTGCAATTAAAAAAAGTTTCAGAAGTAATGCATATTTGTTTTTAGAAATTCAAGCAATCAAGAAATATGCAAAATCACAAAAGTAAAGGCCTCGTCTGTGTCCCTGTTACTCCCACTCCCCTCAGGGTCCCGTCTACAGACTGCTCCCCCACCCCCACCCCACCCCCGCCAAGGTATGTACAGACACATGCATGCATGTGAACACTCGTTCCATTTGGGCTTTTGTTTCCAAAAAATGGACTCATAGTCCACTGATCACTCTGCTATTTGCTTTTCTTCTTCTCTTACCCACAGCACAGACGTTCGTCCACATCAGGGCCCACAGACCCACTCTATCCCCTTTAGCTGCTGCTGGGGAGGCTGCACAAAGCGTGCAGCCTCCCTGACGGGTTTCACAAATGCCCCAGAGGCTGAATCTCCATCCAGGGTCTGACCTCCCTGGAGTGGACCCCAGCATCTGCAGTTTCTGAGTCTCCGTCCAAGGTCTGACCTTCCCGGGTGGGCCTAGCATCTGCAGTTTGTGAAGATTTTCCAGGTGACTCTTGAGACCAGCCGTTGGAGTCCACTGGGAGAGTATTTCCTTCCTCCCCTCCTCCTCCCCTCATCCCCATCAGCATATGACAAAAGTCATAAGTGCTAGAGTTTTGTCACGTGCATGTGGACAGGCCGAGGGAGCTTCCTGCAGAGGGTGGAATAAGGCCTGTAGCCAGCCAGCCCTCATCATGGAGCCTCTGGGTGAGGGGGCCAGAGCGAGGGCTCAAGAGGAGTCAGTTCCTGGCTCTGTCATTGCCCAGGGCATCATCTCCTGGGTTCAGGGTCTGGTCACTGTGGGGCTGGGGCCGGTGGTTTCTCTGCCCCTTCGGGTATTGCCAGGTGTCCTCAGAAGGGTAAGATAAGGTGGAAAGACGGTCCACAGGTGGACAGCTCAGCCAGGGGTGTGGGCAGAGGATAGAAAGCGCCGGCTCTCAGCGTTCGCAGCTCTCACCTGCAGGTGAGCCGCACAGAGAATTTGGGGGGAATGTATTACTCTCTCCAAGACACATGACTTGTGACAAAACCTCACCCCACACTTCAGGGCCCACCACAGCTCCAGGCATGCGGATAAATGTGTATACAACTGAGGCTTCTTTTAGACTCTCACTCCTTCCAAGGAGAAAAATTGAAGCACAAAGAGGAAGTGTCTCCTTATCAGAAGCCTGTTGTGGGACTGGAATGTTGGCTGGAGCCAAGGAATTCAACAAAAGGGCTTTATACAGGATGTGGCGTCAGCTGTAATCTGTCTCCGGGGCTGGATCAGCATCCCGGGGAACTCTGCTGCACGGAATCCCCCGTCCTGGGGCCAGCTCCCCCTCCTGGGACCCAGGGCCTCTTTCCCATATTATAGACGCAGCCACATGCAATTTGGCCCCTGTGACCAGGTGTCTGGGGCAGGGAGTATGGATAGTGGTCCTGGAAGCCGAACCTGGCATCAGACAGGCCTGGGTTCGAATCCGCTCACACTGGTTACACACGGCCACGGGCAGGGATTTCTCCTTATCTGTCATTTGGGAATGTAATCGGACCTTTTCAAAAGGTAGCTTGAGAATTAGGAGAGCGGATGTATGGAAAGTAGTTAGTACAGGTCCCTAGGAGTAGTAAGTGCCCAAGAAGAGGGAATGAGGGAGGGAGGGAGGAAAGGATTTTTCCTGAAGCAAGATGACCAGAAGGAAGAAGAAGCTAGCTGGATGCTCCCTGGCTTAAAGCCCTCCAGCCCTGTCCCCTGACATTCTGGGTCCTCATCTCTCCAAAGTGGCCTGGATGTCTCAGACATGTCACCCCGCTTCCAAGTAAGACTCATGAGATTTGTCCTTGCTCTCGAACTTATCTGTCCGTGCTCCCGAGCAATGACTACTGACCTTCACAAGCATGGTAAGGCATGGCGGCATTGAAGAGGACAGTTCCAGCCGTGGATGGATGAGACAGCTCCAGCCTCTGCGGTCTATTTACTCCTACACCCTTGACTGAGGTGTGCTGTGTAGAGGATGGAAGATGCAGGTGGACCAAGCCCAGTATGTTCTGGGGGCCCCAGGGCGCTCCCATTCCCCAGGCATGGGGACAGAAGGTGTGGGTGTCTCCTTAAGATGCGGAGGAGGCTGCCGCACAGGAGTCCCCCCTGGAGAGGGAGACAGGCCTGACTGAGGTCTCATAGTTGACTCTAGGCAGGGGCCAGGCGTGCTCACTAGCCAGGGCCGATGGCACGGATACAGAGGCAGGGAGACCTGCTGGGGTTGACCTGAAGCCAGGACACCTGAAGGTAAGCAAGGATGTCCACACCACGGAAGCAGCCGGGACTCCTGTAGGAAGACTGGGGTCCTTGTTTGAGAAGAGACTTCCCTGCTGGCGTGCCAATGGCATGCGTTCTTCCCCCCTGCTGTCAGCTTCCCCCATGAGCTGCTGTGGAGCCACGAGCCTGCAGGGTTCCCTCCTGGGGAAGGGCACCACAGAGCTAATGACCGTTTCTCAGAGACAGCGTTGAAAGAGGTGCCTCTCCTTCTGCAGGAGACAGGGAGTGGGTGTGCTTGTGACACGCAGGCATCACCCAGGGGACATCGAAGTCCTCTTGCTCACTTCTCTATGTTCAATGTGAAGACTGAATTTTTTCTTTTAATCAAAGGGACTGATGTGTTTTCTCTGAAATCTGCAGAGGCTAAGGTGGGTGTAGTTGCTTACAGGGGGAACTGGGGGCGCCCCAGGGAGTTCCGCCTCTAAGGCCTGTCGCCTGCTAGGACATGCGATCTGTGTTTATCCAGCAAGGACACAAGAATGCACTTCAAGCCGGGTGGCCACCTTCCCAGAAGCTTGAACCTCACCCACTGGCTAACTTCTTGACCCTTCTGGAGGCTGCCCCAAAACCATAAATTATTCCAGAAGCCGCAGCATGTACTCCATCGGAGAGGGTGATAAGAGGCTTGAAATGCTTCTTGCTCTTTAACTCTCCTCCAGCAAAAGGGTCCTACGGTCCCTCCACTGACAGTCTAAGACATGAAGACGCTTCATCAAAGGGAAGGGGCTGGGTCCAGGTCATGGGGCCCAACAAGGTCATGCTGTGTAACAAGCTGCCTAGTTGAAAGGTTTTCAAGGCCAACCCTCCACCAGGCTTGTAAGACTTGTGTCTCCCCCAGTCAGAGTCAGCCACCCCCACCCCAGCCATGCCTTCTCCTCCCTGGACCCACCCCAAGCCTCTTTGCTTACCTGCTTTTGGCAGGAGCCAGCAAACTCGTCCCATAAAGGACCTCATAGTCAGCAATGTGGGCCCTGTGGAGCTCTGTCTCAACTCCACTGCTCCCCCCGTTGTTGCGAGAAAGCGACAGACGATACGGACACGAATGGGTGCAGCTGGATTCCAATAAAACTTTACGTACAAGACGGGCAGCAGTCGACCCCGGGTCACGGGATTGAACGGACCGACGTTTGGAATCTGTGTGCAGGTGCTTGACAAGGTAAGGAACCTGCCTTGAGAAGTCACCACACTAGCCTGGGACTCCGTGTCCCCATGTGGGGATGCTGGGGGAGGCAACGGAGCATGGAGGGTCTCCCCCTTCCATCTACTCAGTATCCTCATCAATTCTTCTAAAGACAAAGAGTCGTACTCCTGAAAATGAGCACACAGCTGAAAAGGCCCTAAATTTGATGCTCTTTAAGAAGTCCCCAAAGGGCTTTCTGTGACTTTCTGCTCAAAGGGACAGGGCTGCTGGGGGCCCAAGCTCTGCTATAGGGCCGCAAACTTTGCCCCAAGTTGTTCCCCGTCTTTTGGGTAAGAACCCCCAGAATCCTAATCCGCCTCGAGGGGGAGGTTCCCTCCCTCTCCTTCCTTGGTTCTGGGAATGCAGGGAACTGCCAGACCCACGTGGTTCCTTCTGGAGCGGTGTGTTCACGTCAGAGGAACACCTGCTTCGGGGGCCTGTTGGAGCCTGACAAGCAGACAGAGGATACGGGGCAGCTGCTCGTGGGTGCCTAGGCTGTTCCAGCAACAAGCCTCCCCTTGCCCGTGAGTAGGGCCCCAAACTCCCTCAGGGGTGAGGGGGAACCCACTGTTCTGATGGCAGAGCCCCCGCAGACAGTCATGGAAGGGTTCCCACAGCGGGAGGTCTTGTGTTTACAAACATCGTTTCTGAGGATCTTGGGGAGCCGTTACCAGGCCGGCGCATTCCCACGGGAAGAAGGGCTCATTGTCCCGACTCCCAGCCGGTCCCAGCAGCCCGCAGTCGAAGTGCCAGCTCAACGAGGAGCAAGCTCGGCTGGGGTCCTGGGGTCCACTTGGGGGCGTGCCCAGGAGACCTCAGGTGGCTGGCCAGTCCACACGAGGTGGAAGAAATTGCCTCCATACTAAGCACCACCCTGAGCCAGACCACAGGCTGGGGGCTTTCCATGCTTGCTGCGTTTCTAACCCCATCAGGAGGCATCAGCCCCATTTTACATGGGGGGACGCTGATGTCCAGTGAGGCCAAGAAATGGGCCATCCCGCAGCTGGGGAGCGGAGATCTTTACTCTCCTCCCTGCGCTCCGTCCCTCCCCAGGTGGGACACCTGTGGACGCCTGTGCTCACCTGTGCCATCCTGATATCGGGAAGCAGTGATGGAGCTAACAGAGTAGGCCATTGACAGGAAGCCCACTCCCGCCTCCCCCAAGGACCTGGAGGGCCATCGCTCACGGCAGGGGCTGTCCCTGGGAGTCAGAGGGGACCAGTTCTCCTAGCTGCACCCCTCCACCTGTCCCCTGCAGGCTGGAGGGAGGTGGGGCCCTGGCATGGGTTGGGGCCTCATGGACTCCCTCCAACACCCCAACGGGAAGGATCTGATAAGGTTATAATAGCGCCTTCTCCATCCTCTCCCTGGGGAACTCCAAGGATGACCTCACCCCTGCCGCCACCTGTGAGCCAAGAAAACAGGGCGCAGCCTCCCTTTCTAGAAGGGAAAGGAGGGCACAGAGGGGATCCCTCGGGGGGAAGAGGAGGACCCAGCCTCCCAGGCTTTCCCAGACCCTCCCAGCCACGGCCAATCCCATCCCAGTTTTAACTGTTGATTGCTAAGCATTCATCAGACACTTTCTATATGAATTATGCTTTGCTCGGGGAAAGGTACCAGATAAATCAGATGAGGGGTGAGGGTGGGTGTGAGGGAGGTAGCTCCCAGAGAGCCTTGGTTTCCACGGTGGGGGGTTTGACTTTTTTCATAAAAAGCAATGTTTGTGAAAATGTTCGGCCAGAGCTGGGTCTGGGCAGACAGTATGTTACAGCCTGGAGGAGTGGGACAAGCTGGCCAGCACGGAGGAGGGCACTGCCATCAGAAGAGGCCACGGGGTGAGGGATGGAGATGGCATTGATGTAAAGTGGGGGTTCCTTCCCTTTCCCGTGTCACGGATGCCTCTCAGGTCAATGTGTTAAGATAACGCCCGTAGGTTCCCAAGGAACCCAATGATGCTAAAACACAGTTATCAGAACGCGAAAACAGCGTCAGATAGAACAGCGTCTGCCTCTTTGTGAGCGCATTGGGAGCCGCAGGACATCATATCCACCATCACTTCAAGGTCGTGAGGAGCGGAAATGGGGTTTCCAGGGGGCAGAGGCAACTGTGACGTGATATGAAATATCTGTGGCTGCTCCTGGGGACGCGGTCCCAGGTCTGCTAACTTGATCAAGGATTGTCATTTACATCCAAAATAGAGGAATTTCCAAATTTCACTTAGAGGTTAGTAAAAATAAGATGTAATTTTTTTCTCCTGGCTTTTTTTTCAAGTTAAGAGCATCTGTAGAGAAATGGGGCCAACGGCCTTAGCACAGGTCAGGGGCGTGAGAAACACTGAGCTTATCCCGGATCATGAAGCCAGACTGTCGGGGGACAGGGTGGGGCGCCCCTAACAGAAATCAGAAAGAGCTGGAATTCTAGGTGTTTGAGTGCAAGATAGAGCGGTGGGGAGGAGGGGCGGGGGGCAGGGGGCAGACTCCCAGGCCATCTAGAACCTTCCTCATTGTCTCACATGGGAACCCAAGGCCCAGGATGACAAAGTGACCTTTGGGGGCAGAATTAAGACTTGAACCCAGAACCCCTGATTCCCAGTCCCGTTCTTGTCCCAAGCCAGCCCACTGGGGTCAGAGCTCTGCGCGAATGTTTCCAGGACCACCGGAGGGAGTGGAGCAGCCAGGCAGGTGTTTCCAACAGGAGCAAACATGGTCCCTCAAAGTCTTCATCACTTGTAGCCCCCAGCAGGGGCAAGATCACTGAGCCCACAGCTCAGGCTTCGGATGCTGAGGGTACCCAAAGCCAGCTCCATCTTGGGGTGTCATCATGGGTCTTCCGAAGAATATGTTTCCATGGGGGAGGGGCAGCCCAAAGTGTCTTCAGAGGCATCAGGCTCTTTTTCAAAGGAGCATGTCCCGGGCAAGGTGGAGCCACATCTGTCCCTGAATCTCCAGGGGTCCACTGGATGGCCCACCCAGTCCAGGCTCGAAGACCCCCAGAGTCTGCCCCGTTTCACTGCATCCTCAAACTCCACTGGCCCCGATCAGTGCTGCCTACAGCACTCCACACCCCCGAGGTAGCCCCTCCAAGCCCCCAGCCACACAGGGAAAGCATGAGGGTCTTCAGGATGAGGTGGGAAGGGAGGGGGACGCTGGGGGAAGAGCTGCTGGGGGTCTGTGAGTTCCTCTCTCCTCCTCTGCTGTCCCCCAGAATCCAGCCCCTCCCTCACCCCCAGTAGCTCGCCGGAGCCAGGCGGCCCAGCGGTCTGCTTTATGAGGCCTGCCAGCCTGTCTTGTCTTGTTGAGGCTGGAAACCGAGGATAATAACACTTACCTCACAAGGAAGGTGTGGGGATTAATGACTTAATGCCGCCAGCACCCGGTGGGGCTCTGCTGCCCTGACACGGGAGCCCAGCGTGCCGGGGCAGCAGCCCCTCCGACTGGCTCACGGGGGCAGCCAGGAGCCAGTGGCCTGGAGCTGACCGGCCTCGGCCCCAGCCCTCCCGTGGGGCCACCGAGGTTTCCAGCCTAATGAGTTCGGTCTGCGTGGGCTCTGACTTCGGGGTCTTGGAGAGGCTTCTGTTCTCTGGAGCCCCACCCAGAATGTTCTCCATGTTCAGCAGCAAATGCTGAGAAGGGCTGGCTCGGGCCTGGGACCCGTGCAGCTCAGTTGGGCCACGGCCCACCCAGCAGAGAGGCGAGGGTCCTGACATGGCGAGGTTCTGGGGAGCAAGCTGGGCGCCCACCTTTCCAGCAGCCTCCTTGCCGCACGCAGGAACCGTACGACGTCCTGCTGCACCTCAGCCATCTGTCTGGGGGGGCAGGAAGCAGGATGAAGCCAGCCCTGCCATGATGAGACAACCCTCCTTGGTGGCTTTGGACCATCCTTAATGAAAGAGCTGCTCCCAACCTGGGCTCCATAAAACCTCACGGGGGTGGAGGTCTCAGGGCCCCCAAGACTCTGGTGACCAACTGAGGCCTGGCCCTGTCATTTTTCAGTCACTCTCAAGCACTTCTCAAATCAGAGGAAGACAGAGGGACACTGGGCACGACCTCCGGACATCCAGGCAGGGCTGTCTCACCGGGGACCTGAGTCCCCTCCAGGACACAGCTTATCCTTGTGTCAGGTGCTCAGACTTGGTAACAAAATATTGCAGACGGGGCGGCTTTGACAACAGAAATTTATTCTCTCACAGTCCAGAGGCTGGAAGTCTAAGATCCAGGTGTGAGTGAGGCGGGCTGGTTCCCCCTGAGGTGTCTCTCCATGGATGGCGGGCGGCCGCCTCCTTCCTGTGTCCTCGCATGGTCCTCCCTCTGCGTGTGTGTCTGAGTCCTCATCTCCTCTTCTTCTAAGGGCGTCGGTCAGATTGGAGCAGAGCCCGCCCCAATGACCTCATTTTGACTTACGGTCGTCCCTCGGAATCCTGGGCTGAGGATACGGAAATCTGCAGATGCCCAAGTCCCTTAGTTGACCCTTCATATCCGTGAGTCCCGCATCTGTGGATTCAACCAGGCTCAGATGGTAAACGTAGTCACTGACGGTCAGACATAAGGCAGGTGACTCCCCAGTGCCAACAAGAGGCAAGCCAGCCAGAGGTGGTGTCCTCTGCCATCTGGGTTGGGACAGCAGTGGGGGTCAGCAGAGTAGGCACACAGGAAGAGGCTGGTCCTGGTCAGCCTCCCCTGTCGTTGCCGGTGTGGGCACGTGCTCCAGCCCTTGGAAATACCCCTTCCAGCAAGAAGTGCTGTGCGTTTCCCAAGCGAATGCACAGCGTCCCCCACCCGCCACTGTGAGGTGCACAGAAGAGCTGTTCTTCCGCCCATTTCACTAAAGGGGAAACTGAGGCTCGGACAGAACAATGATCCGTCTATGGCAGCTGTTCTCAAGTCGGGGCAACTTTGTTCCCCCCGGGGACATGGGCAACGTCTGGAGACATCTCTGGTTGTCACAACTAAGTGGGCGGCTGCTCCTGGCATCTAGCGGGTGGAGGCCTAGGATGTTGCTCAACATCCTACGGTGCACAGCATGGCCCCAAACAAAGGATGATCCAGCCCACCGTGTCACAGTGTTGAGGTGACAACCCCTAGTCTATGAAGTGATGGACAGGGCTGGGGCTAGGAGCCAAGAGTCTTCAACCTAATCATAATCTCTCGACTAAGGTTGACGATACCCATAGTTATTGTTATTTATAGGGATTAGGTTACACTTACAATATATGTAACGTATATTTATAGAGATTTGTTAAGCCCTCTGTGGGCACAAAGCATCCTTTACTTACACGACCTCATTTAACCTGCACGACAAGGCTGTGGGTGAGTAGCACCATCTGCCTCTGGGGAATGAGCCTGGGGCTGAACTCGGCCCCTGTTCTGACCTTTCCCTTGAGTCCTGCGCTTGTCCAAGGTCCAAGACAGTGAGGCAGAAACTGCTTGAAACCCAGAGACCTCTTCCCTGTGTGTGAAGTTCCTAAGAAAGCAGGAGAAGGTGAAGACTCAGCCCTGTGCGGCAGGGAAGGTATATGACATTTTAAGTGTCAACCACCCTCCCTTTCAGAGCCTCCTAGGGTGGGGGGAGCCCCAGAAAGAGCCTTTACGGTGCTGCTGCATGAGGACACACGAGGATGCATGAGGGCGCAGGGCGGAGCCAGCTGGCTCATCAGATCAGAGGGGAAGCCGGGCTTCCTTCGGATCAGGACCAAGGAGAAAGGCTGTGGGGGGTTGAGGGGCAGTGGCAGGTGGCCTGCAGGTGGTCCCAGAAAACCCCCAGGCTGGGAGTTAGGGTCAGCTGTGGGTGGGTTTTTCTTGTCTTTCTTTCCTTTTCTTCTTTTTTCCTTTTTCCTTTTTTGATGAAAAGACAATTGAAATTGGCTTTAAAATGAGAGCAGGCAGTTCCCAGAAGGTCCAGTTCCTTTGGAATCATTGTTCTATGAGAATGCCTTCTATCTCGGAGGGGAAATGCCTGATTGGAGCATAGTTATAAGATGTGGAGGGGCCCCCTGCAGTGACACTTGGGCACAAGTCAGTGACAGCTGGCCAGCAGGACCAAAAAGAGAGCTGTGTCCTGACTCAGCTGATGGAACATTCTTTCCACGTCCTCCTCAAGACCATCATTGTTTTTTTTTTAAGACTTTCTTAGTATGCTCTTTTTATTTTTGGTGAGGAAGACTGGCCCTGGGCTAACATCCATTGTCAGTCTTCCTCTTTTTTTTCCTCCTCAAAGCCCCAGTACATAGTTGTATATCCTGGTTGTAGGTCATTCTAGTTCTTCATATGGGACACCACCACAGCGTGGCTTGATGAGCAGTGCATAGGTCTGCGCCCAAAATCTGAACCGGCAAACCCTGGACCATCGAAGCAGAGCACACGAACTTAACCATTTGGCCATGGGGCTGGCCCCGTGACCATCCTTTCTTTGGGGATGGGAAGATATCAAGTCAATCCCCCATCCACTCATGGGGCATCCAGCACCACGAGCGAGAGATTGCGGTGCGCCCAGTGACAGCAGGGCCCAGAGTCCACGTCCAGCCTTAAAAGCCTGCCCGGCTGGGCAGCTCCAAGAAGGACAGGAGCCAGTGCCCACAGGTGGCAGCCAACTGTCTCTGCCAGGTACAGATCTGCCTTCTGCCTGGTGGGAGGGCCCGTCCTCAACCTTCTGATGATCTTATAATTAGGCCCCTGCTGTGGAGGCCGGGGTTGTACTGTAATGACAGCTTGCGTTATAGAGTATCTGCCCGCAGGAAACACCAGGCGCAGGGCAGACCTTACCTTAGTTCTCAGGCCAAATCCTTCTGAGGTCTGGAGCGGGGCCCGCGAGGGGTTAATTGGCCGTTAGCATCAAGGAAAGTGAGGCACAGGCGGGTCAAGAGGCTTGCCCAGGGCGGGAAGCGGGTAAAGACAAAGAACAGAGCTCGCATTTGGGGTCTGCATCCTGTGCTTGGTCCCCACATCCTGCACTTGGTCCCCGGCTGGCCGTCTGTGATGCCCACAGAGGTTTCTGAAGGATGGGAAAAGCCTGGCAGAGGAGGGTGCTGGTGGCACAGAACACCCAAGGAAAGGATGCTGTGGCAGCGATGAATCCCATTTCTGAGGCCCCCCGGGGGGTTCCTGGGGGCAGCCCTCAAGCTGGAGTGTAGTCATCCAATGGGCAGTGTCAGTGGTAGCCTCACCCATTCTTTTGGGTCTGGGGTCTGGCAGGTGCCTAGGTCTCCATCAGGAAGGATGCCGGCAGCAGCAGGCGTTTATCACGTGTGAGGACGAGGCGTGTACCACCTGAATGGGGCTCCTGGACAGGGACAAAGATGACACTGATAACAGCGTCCAAGGGACCCTTAGAGAAAATCCTCCCCCAGCAACACAAAGTGACATCGGGATCTCCTGCTGCCGCCGACTGTCAGGCCAGGTCAGGAGGACAGAGGGGCCAGCGAGAAGGGGTTTCACCGGCCAAAGGTGGGACAATTGAGCATCCAAGAAAAGCAAATGCTGCTGATGGAGACACTGGGAATCCAAAAACCCCAGGAGCTCCCAATGGTACCCCTCCAGGAACCCGGCACAACGGACACTGCGCACATGACGAGGACAGCTCCTTCTTACTCTAAAAATAGCAATGTGAAGGAAACAAGTAGTTATCTTTCTTTTCCTGGACGAGCTTTCTTTCAGGGTCAAAATACAGCCCTACTTGATGTGGGTATGTTCCTCCTTGCAGGGGTTCGAGCTGCTGAAAGTCAAAGGAATGATAGAATCGGAAAACGCGATTTTGCAGCCCCTAATGGAATACAGAGACGCAACAGGCCTCAGCAGGGGACATGGGTGGGAAGGGGGCCTTGTCCTCCGGTACTGTCTGGGACCTGGCGTCCCCACAGGGTGGACCCCTGCTTTGCACTTCTGCCTTCCACCGTGGTCTCTTCTGCTGGCGAGGGAGAAGCGTCGGCGGAGAACAGAGCCCTCACTTCTCCACGGGTAAATCTGCAAGAGGACCAGCCCTGAACCATGTCTCTTTTTTCTGTGACCTTCTCTTTCAAGGACGACACACAGAGGTCCCTAATAAACACAATGCACACAGGCACAATTGGCTAGAGGTGGGTCACCCCTTTCAGTCCTGGGGATGGGTGGATGGGAGGAGCATCTGAGGCTGCTGCTCCTCCCGTCCGGTTGGTGTGGCCTGAACCGGGACCAGGAAGATGCAGAAAGCTGCCAGGTTCCCAGCGGGCAAGGTCAGCTGGATGCACCCAGAAATAACAGGTTGGGCGCTGGGACACTGTTTCAGTAAATGCAGGTGCAGTCTTGCTGTAGCTCTTACAAAGGATTGTCAGACCTCTGCCACGTGGGCTCATTGTGTATCTTATGGTGTAACTCTAAAACTAGTTATTTCATCATTTGGCAATGCATTCTTTTATTTGTAATAAATCCTTCTGGCCATGATGAGTCAAAAAGAAAAATTAAAGTCCATGTCACATCAAAAAGCTGTTATTGGATTTCTGTCTCTCAAGAAAGGTGATCTGAATACCTAGCTTACACAGAGGGTTTGCCCAAATTTATCATCCACCATGTGTGCAGTGTCATCACCGAGCATGTTAAAACTAAAAGACACAGGTTTGCTAAATAAATTGGCATTGACTTCAATGTTAGTAATTAATTTAAGG
>NW_025802777.1:2353645-2478078 GCF_021613505.1 Equus quagga | reverse complement strand
TGCTAAATAAATTGGCATTGACTTCAATGTTAGTAATTAATTTAAGGCTTTAATAAATTAAAGACTGAACATAGGCAGCTGAGTTTGGTTGTCACTCTCTGAGGCATGACTTTCCCCTTAGATCCAATGACAAATCTGATTAATTGCATTATTTTCAATTTCAAGTTTTCTTGTGCATTTACAAGATGAAATGACAGCTGTTACTGTGTTGACTCCACAAGCAGAAGAATTGCACAGTTAAATGATGCTACCTTAATATGTGTGTTATCAGATGCTTCACATAGAAAAGCCAATTAAGTTAATTTTAGTAATTGTTTAATTTTTATTCAAACCATTAAATACAAGTAAGGCTTTGAACATTTATTCTGTTGAAGATGTGTCACTTGATGTTTTTGAAAATGCAAGATGTGAATGTAAATTCAGTTAACTATTCAATATTGGTGACATCATTTGTTTTTGTTGTGATAATACAAATACTAATGTTGATGTCATACAGCGTCATGGTAAAAATGTGCCGCTATTAAATTAAGAAAGTATGCAGCAGAAATATAGTTGGAATTATTTGTAGTGAACACATAATTTATAAATGAGTCTTGGGGCCGGCCCAGTGGCACAGCAGTTAAGTGCACACCTTCTGCTTCAGCTGCCTGGGGTTCACTGGTTCGGATCCTGGGTGCGGACATGGCACTGCTTGGCACGCCATGCTGTGGTAGGCATCCCATATATAAAGTGGAGGAAGATGGGCATGGATGGTAGCTCAGGGCCAGTCTTCCTCAGCAAAAAGAGGAGGATTGGTGGCAGATGTTAGTTCAGGGCTAATCTTCCTCAAAAAAAAAGAAGAAGAAAAAAAATGAAACTTAAGCTGAAACATCCCTCTAACGGAAACAAAAGCTGTAGATATCAAAACTTACTAATACTTCTACACATGCAGAGTTAAAGTAACTGAACTGCAAAATTTCTGTGGCGAAGCTAATATGGATTACAAACAAGAAGTACTCCATCAGGGCAATTCATACTTTTTCCCCTTGAGGTCCATCATCGGTCTGATTTTAGAAATGCATGGCCTTTAAAAAAGTCGTTTGTAAATCAATCAAAATGCTTATAACAATACTAGATGTGTGTGTGTGTGTAACTGAGTCTTCTAGATTTTGGTTGCATTTTGTTCAAAATCAGTTGGAAATCTGTAATCAAACTACTCAACAAAGAGATAACCAAAAACAGCTTCTTTAGAAACTTTTGGCACATTGCCGTAATTATTTAAAACAACATCGTAAACAGAAAGACTATCTAAATTTATCACTACAAAAGAAAGAGAGGCATGGAATAAATTGCATGGGTACCTGCCTAGAGAGTGTATGAGAAGGACTTTGGATTCTGACATTGCTCCCTGGAATGTCTCCATTTATGGAACGAAGTTTTGATAGAGCTCATATAAAACATATCCAAGTGGAATAAAAGTGAGAAAGCCTGTGATTTTCAGCCTATAAATCTGACAAAGAATTCAAAAGGATCATACATGAAAACACACCTATGTGACACATTTTGCCTTATAAAAACGTTTAAGAAAGATTCTCTGAAGGGAAGCCAAAACACAGAGCCTGTGGAAATACCTGGGCTGAATGGCTGATACTTTCATTGCAAGGACATTGAGCCCGTCCTCCTCCTCAGAGAGCTGGCTCAGATGGTTCCTGCACTGGCTGTTCACTCATCTGATAACACCGGGGAAGGTATGTTTTTTTTTACTTTAACGTAACAAGTGTTATCTTTACTTTTTTTAGAAAGTATTTAATTTTTTCTCTGTAAATTTTCACTTCATTAGAAATGAAAATGACATAAACCCATTGTATTTTTCCCTTGTCCTTATAAGCTAAGATTTTTTGTAGTGCGAACTTATTTCTCCCCAGCTTCATAGAACTATAGTTTATGGTGAGTAAAATCCACCCATTTTAAGCGTGTAATTTGGTGAATTTGGCAACCTTTAACAGCCAGGTGGCCGCTACCGCCATGTAGACATAGAACATTCCCATCACTCTAAAAGTCTCCTTGGGCCTGGCCCCCGAGCCCTGCCCCTAATGACCGCTGATCCTGAATGCATTTTTTAAAAATTTTAAATGACTTTATTGAGGTATAATTGCTATGTGATAAACTGTACATATTTAAAGTGTACAATTTGATGTGTTTTGACAACTGTACACGCTGGTGAAACCATAACCACAATCAAGAGAGTAAACATATCATATCTATCCTTCTACTGGATGGACAGACTGCAATGTGTTTATCGTTCTCACCTGCAGAGAAACGTTTGCATCGTTTCCATTTTGGGCTGTTACAAGGAAAGGTGCGATGAACATTTGTGCAAAAGTCTTCATGTGGACACACGATTTCATTTCTCTTGGTAAACACCCAGGAGTGGAATGACTGGGTTATGTGGTAGGTGTGTGCTTAGCTTTTTAAGGAACCTTCAAACTGTTTTCCAAAGTGGTTGCTCCATTTTGCATTCCTCAGAGCAATGCTCAGAGTTTCAGCTGCTGAGCATCCTTGTCAGCACCTGGCAAGGAGATCTAATTGTAGTCCTGGTCTCCACGTGGTGATAGCCCACCGTAATCTTAATTTGCGTTTCCTTAATGACTGATGCTGTTGAACACCTTTTCTGTGAACTTATCTCCCATTCCTCTATCTTCTTTGGTGAAATATCTATCAAATGATTTGCTGTTTTTTTTTAAAAATTGCATTGCTTTCTTATTATTGAGTTTTGATAGTTCTTTATGCATACTGAATACAAGTCCTTTATCAGATATGTGACTTGCTAACATTTTCTCCAGTCTGTGGTTTGTCTTTTCATTCACTTAACTGTGTGTTTGAAAGAGCAGTTTTTTAATTTTTATGAAGTCTGATTTGTCCATTTTCTCTTGTACAGGTCGTGCTTTTGATGTTGTATCTAAGAAAACTTTGCCTCACCCAAAGTAACTAAGATTTTCTCGTGTCTTTCAGCTTTTTAATAGTTTTAGGTTTTGCATTTAGATGTAAGATCCATTTTGAGTTAAATTTCTGTGTAATTCCAGATGCACTTTTGAAGTGGACCCGTACGAATGTCGCTCATCTCTAGATTTCTGCTCTGTTCCATTGATCTGTTTGTTGATCTTGATGCTGATACCACCCTCTTTATTACAGCAGCTTTATAACAAACCTTGAAGGCAGGCAGTGTACCTCCTCCAGGTGTTCTCTTCAAAACGGTTTTAACTAATCTAGGTCTTTTGCATTTTCACGTGAATTTTAGATTTGGCTTGTCAATTTCTACCCCCAAAAAAAGCCTGCTGAGATTTTGACGGGAAATGCATTGCATGCGCAGACCAATTTGAAAAATTATTTTGTAGGTTCACAAATATAAAATTAAACCTCAAGTCTACACATAAGTATTTCAAAATTTACAATTTCAACTGTTTTTAACCTCCTTTTATTCCTGAAAAAAATGTCCTGATTTGGAAAATAAATTTTATGTCCACTGGCCCTGAGTTTGAGGTGACCACGGAAGGATCAGACGGTCACTTCCTGAATCTAGTGATCAGGTTTAATGTTAGTGAAACTGGAACAAGATATGCTATGCTTTTCAAGTGACACAGTACAAAAAGACACCATCACCTGTGAAACATTGCCAATGACTTGAAGCCAAATTTAATAGTTTCTGGAGCTAACATGCATTTACAGGAAATGTGAGAGCAAGAGGAAGAAGTTAAATGACGTAACAAGAAAGGAAATAAACAATTCCAGAATGTAGGACATTCTATAGGACAAGCCACTGGTTTATTCAAGTCAATGGGATTTTTTTTTAATATCGAAAGGAGAGCCTCTTTAAATTAAAAACAGACAGAAGAGATTTTACAACCAACGCAATGAGCATGCCTCACTAAGATCCCAACTCAAACCAACAAACTGGAAAAAGCCACTTCTGAGACAACCGGGGACATTTGAATACGGACTCATTTTTAGATAATACTCATGGATTAGTGTTAACTTTGTTAGATGTGGAAGTGGCATTATGGTTATATAAGATGTTCATGACTCTTTGCATCTCTATGAATACTGGATTATGTAGGAGCTGAAACAGCATGATGACTAGGATTTGCTTTAAAATACTTCATCCAAGAAAAGGATAAAGGAAAAGATGTCTAAAGCCAAATGCGGCAGAATCTTGATCATTGCTGAACCTGGAGAATAGGGTCATGCATGTTAAATTTACTACTATCTCCACTTTTGAATAGATTTGGAATTTCTTTAAAAAAAAAAACTAGAGGAAGAATCAGTACGAGGAGCACAAAGGATTTTTCGAGCAGTGAAATTTCTCTGTGTGAAACCATCATGGCGGATCCATGTCATCACACATTTGTGCAAACCCACAGAGCTCACACCAAGAGTGAGTTCTAATGGCAACTCTAGGCTCTGGGTGATAATGATATGTCAATGTAGGTTCATCAGTTGTAACAAATGCACCATGGTGGGTGTTGATCGTTGGGGAGGCTGTGCGTGGGAAATCGCTATACCTTCCACTCAATTTTGCTATGAACCTAAAACCACTCTTAAAACTAAAGTCTATTTTTTTAAAAAGCGAAAAACTGAAAAAATAAATATACAGAGACTTGGGCAGGTGATCAATTCTGGCCAATGAGACATAAAGAGAGAACCACCAGGGTCTTCTGGGAGAATCGTTTTCCTCCTTCTCAAAGGAACGGAGGAAGGAGAATCCCACTTCTGTTCTGAATGGCGTCGCCTGCGTCTGATGCCAGGAGCTGTGGCAGCTGTCGTGGCGTCAGGACATGGATTCTGCTGAAAAGGGTGAACCAACCGCAGTGATGGTGGGGTGAAGATGGAGAGAACCGGGCCCTTGTGGGCATCGTTGAGCCACTGAAGTGACCGTCCCACAGCAAGACTGAGTTACGTAAGACGACAATTTTTCCTATTGTTTAAGCCACTGGCTGGGTTTTTCTCATTGACTTATCACCTCACTCGTGATTAATACATCTAGTGTTTGTGTGGATCTTTGGGGGTCTTCTTCCAACTCTTTGTGAATGACTAAAGGGCTTCTTTGTACCATCCTTCCAACCTTTCTGAGATGCCAGAGGTATATTCATCCAACCAGCATCTATTTAAGCGTACTTATTCAAATCTATACCCAAAGACCTAAGGGAGGTGACAGGATGAACAGGTAACAGTTCTGGCCCTGCCCCCGCTCACACTCAAGGAGTGGGAGGAAGCATGTGCCTGGACGTGACCACTGGGAACCCAGTCAGCAGTTGTCTTTCCAGGGAAACTGAGTGCTGGGGTTAGAGCCTCACGGAAGGCTTCCTGGAGGAGAAGGTCAACAAACCCAGCTGGTTGTGCTTTGCTGGGTGGAGATAAGAAGAAAGGCCGGGTGTTGAAAGCTCCCAAGATAATTGAGGCCAAACAAAGGCTTATGGGAAGGAAATCCAGTTTCCCCCAGGGCATCTTGGCCCAAGGACGATGACGCCCAAGTACAGAGTCCGATGAGGGAGAATTCTGGAAATAGAGACTCAGCTTGTGGAGGATCCTGTAGCCTCATGGAAGGAGGTGTTTGGTTTTTAGTAGCCAAATGGGGAAGAAAATAAAGTGATGATTAACGATTTCAAGTCCTTCGTCTTAGCAACAAGGCAGCTGTAGCATTTACAGGGTGAGCAATTTGTCCAAAGTTACAGGACTGGGCGCCTGGCTTCCCAAAAGGGCTCTGATTCATCAGGTGGAGGCCGGAGGTGACACCTCCCAGAGCCCAGAGCGGAGAGTGGGGGCTGGGATGCTGTCCAGAGGAACACGAGGACTCTCATTTTCTGGTGACAAACAGTGGAGGTCCCCTCTACCTTCTGTAAAATGGGGAGAACCTCCAGCTTAAATGGGCATTTAGAAGGCTGAATAATTAAATCTAAAAGATCAAGTATGCAGCAATAGCTCAGTCAGATGGTCATTGTTCTTCCTGCCAGATCTGATCAACTGATCCAGGCAAACCGAAAGGTCACTCTTTCTGGGAAGAGGACTAACCATTGCTAACCGCTCACTTATGAAATCAGATGGATTTAAATGTCCTCCTTACCCGCCAGCCCACCCCCTCCACACTCTCTCAACTGAACTTCTGCTGAAAACATTCGCTCCCCCACTGGCTAATCAGCTATGAGCAACCCATTTAAGGGCTATTTTATAATTTACTGTAATTAACTCCCTATGCCAACTCCATGCATGAAATGTGCCCCCGAAGGAGCGAACGTCATTGGAAAGGCAATGAGAGTGAGGAGTCCCTGGGTCACAGAGAGAGGAGAGGGGCCAGAATCGTGTCTCGGGGGGTAAGCTCCAAGGGCACAACCCCATGTGGGGAATCCGGTCACCAAGCCCATGAGGCCCCCAGCCATGGACTGAGGACTCCAGGGGTCATGGCCATGAGGCCAGGCATCAAGGGCATGCTGGGCACCTCCTCAGGGCAGCCCTGTGGGGCCTCTGCCATCCCTTTGAAACAACAGTCAATCTCAAAACAAGGAGTTCAAAGAGACTGTGTTTGTTCTGTGGGATGTTTGGCTGTGTCTGATGGCCTTCCAGAAGGGGCTGTACGAATCCTGAGTCATCGGATGGCTCGGGTCCCAGTTCACACCTCTCTAGAGGAGGATGCTGGACCTAAACAGATTCCTGGAGTCCTCAGGATGGGGAGGGAGGGAGGGAGAGGGAGCCGGGGGGAGCAGTCAGGGGGGCCCTTCCACAGGAAGGGGACAGATTCTGAGCCCTTACATGGACTCAGCCCTTACATGGTTACATGGACTGTTAGGAGGCTGGCTCATCTTTGTTTCTGCTGGTTCTTCTCGAGCGGTTTGGCAAAGATTAAAATGTCTCTCTTTCTAATGCACTTGGGGACAGGAGTCTGGATGAAGAGTTCCAGATCAAAGGTAGTGGGATTTCCTGGCATATAGGAGATGTTTGATCCACATGAAAATGAGTGCATGACTGCATAAAGGAGTGGATGAGTAAGCGGGAGGGAGGAAGGCAGGCAGGGAGGCGGGCAGGCTGCCTTAGAGTCAGCGAGGACTAGGGACCTCTCTTCTGGGCACTGAGTGCAAGAATCCTGCTCTTAAGCAACAGCTTGCTACTAGAAGAGAAGAGAAATTGCACACAAATATAATGCAGGTAAAGGATTGTGAGGGTCCCAAAAGGAGACAGACAGGGCTATGGCGTTTAAAGGGGAAAACCTCAGAGAGGCAGGTCCGGTGGCACAGCAGTTAAGTTCACACATTCCGCTTTGGCAGCCCGGGGTTTCCCGGTTTGGATCCCGGGTGCGGACATGGCACCGCTTGTCAAACCATGCTATGGCAGGCATCCTACATATAAAGTAGAGGAAGATGGGCACGGATGTTAGCTCAAGGCCAGTCTGCCTCAGGGGAAAAAAAAAAAAAAGAGGAGGATTGGCAGCAGATGTTAGTTCAGGGCTAATCTTTCTCAAAAAAAAAAAAAGATTAAAGAGGAAGACCTCAGAGTGTTGAGTCAGAGCTCACGGTTGGTGCCAATACTCTGGGCCACATGAACACACTCGTGTGATCTTCCTAATGCCCCCATCAAGTAAGCACCACAACATCCTCCCGGCACCCCCATCAGGTAGGCACCTGCTATAGAGACGAGGAATCAGGCTAGTGAGGCCAAAAGTGTGCCCAGAGTCACCCCCGTGCCCCCCGCCCCCAGTCTGCATCCCTCCCACTGTGCCCTGGGCTCCTATGTGCTGGGGAGGGCACCTGGTGGGACAGGCAAGCTCTGGGTGGGAGAATCTGTCACCTCCAGCAGGTAGAGCCCTGGCCAATGGAGGACGTAGGTTTTGAATTGGGCTTGAGGATGAGAAAGACTCCCATAGCAGTCAACACCTTGTGCCCAAAGCTTGAAGGACACGAAAGTCTACAGAACGTCAGGAGTGAGAACCGCCATGAGGAATGTCAAACGTCTGAGAGGAACGTGGTCCTCACGTGCCTCCCTTGGGACTTGGCACTTCTGCAGAGTTTGTTTCTTTTCCCTTTTCCTGTCTTTCTTAACGCTGATGGTGGTCAATGGGAGGAAGGCACCCCTACTCCCTAATTCTAGTCGCCTAAGAAGTGGACGAGACAGGAAACCACAAAGGTGGTATTCAAGACAACAGAAGATAGTTGAACCCCGGCCCGATGCTTGGCCATGTTGGAGTGAGCAGAAATAAAAATGCGTCAGAAAAAGACGTGTCAGGCCTCTGCCAATCGGTCTCACTATTGGCTAGGATGCACTGGCTGCGAGTAACAGAACAACCCATCAGCAGTGCCTTCAACAAATAGGAGCTGTCTTTCTCCCATTACAAGAAGACGGGAGGTGTGTCTGTGCTGGAAGCTCCTGGGGTTCACCTTGTCGGAGCCAGCATCTCAACACTTCTTGGCTCTTTTCTTGAGGTCACAAGGCGGCTGCTGCAGAGATGCAATCGAGTTACCTATGGCCCAAAGGGAGGTGGCCTGTTGCGTGTTTACCTTTCCGTCCTATTGGGTGGAGACAGGCAAGGGAGGAGAGCTCTTGGGGGACTGCTGGGTTAGCCCTCCCACAGCCACTCTGAGCATCCTCAGGGCCACGGCACCAGCTTCTGCAGAGTAGCACGGTCCCGAGCCCACCAAGACCCTGGGAGAGCTGATGTATTTCCATGAATTCCTGCCTCCCTGCGTCTCCATCTACAGCATGACTCACCCTGGTCCTTGTTGCAGCCTGCCCTGGCTATAAGCACTGGGCGTTTGCTTCCTCCCTGGATAATCCCCAGCCTGAGTTATTTACAAGTCTAATGTACACACTGATGGGGTTCTGACGAAGGCCAGCGAGGGAACAGCCCATCTGTAACCCCACGCCTTAGAATGGGGTGAGAAGGCTCGGATGAAGGCCACAGGCCTCCTCTGCAGAGGACGAGAGGGAAAAGGACGGATCAGACAGCCGCTTCCCTGGGGCAGCCAGAGGTGGCCAGAAGCAGATCCACTCCTGCCTCCCATCATTTTCCAGGTGCCTATGGAAGACTGCAGGAACTGGGAGGTGAGGGCTGGGGCAGGAACAGGAGCACGTGCCTCCTGTCCCCAGCACACCGTCAGGACCTGGAGAACAGCCAATGAGAGCTGAGACTCTGGGTGTATGTCCCAGCTCTGCAGTTCCTGGCTGGGGACAAGGAACTTCACCTCTCTGTGCCTCAGTTTCCCCCTCTGACCAGTGGGGTTGCTGTGAGGATTAAACACAGCAATCCCTGGGCGGTAGATTGTTTGCAACACTAGCCACAACTGTTCCTTTCTCTGAATCCCTGCCGTTTGGTAGCTCCTCATCCCCAGAGGCTGGTCTACTCCACACGCCTGGAATCTGGCTGGACCTGTGATTCTGGCTGGCAGCAGAGTGCCATGCAAGCGACGTCGTGCACATCTAGGCCCTGCAGCTTCTGCTGGCGGGAGCACAAAATGGCAGAGACCGGAGAAGGAGTTGAGTAACAGGCCCAGGTAATCCGTGGCCGAGGCCAGAGGGCTCAGCCCAGAAGGCTGTCCAAGGTCAAGGGCCATCCATCTCCTCCCACATAGGACTGTCACCTGGAAGAGAATGGGCTCTTCGGAGACATGAACAAATAGCATCAAAATCCTGTCTGCTGTGGCAGGGTATTCCTTGGGGACTGAATTCTGTGTCTCAGGGGAGCACCTACGGCACAGATGTCCTTGGGTGACTAAGTGGGACTGTGGCATCTCCAGGGGTGGCCCAATCAAGCTTTCCAGACTAGCAGAACTTCAGGAACGCCATCATCACCCCAGCTCCGCTCCCGAGGAAGGGGGGCCGAGGGATCTGGAGAGATGTTGGGGGTAGGGCTGGGGTGAGGCCTGCCTCGCCATTGGCTGTCTTTACAAAAAGGATGCTTGGCATGTTTATAGGGCTGTTGCTTGTGGGTTTTTTTTTTTTTTTTAGGTTCTCCCTCTCTTTGCACAAACAATGCTTTTCTTTCTTTTTTAATTTTTTTTGGTAGCTGAGGGTCCACACTTCCCTTTGGGTCTCCCACAACCATGTCTAAGTATGTGGGGGGGGGGGAGTAGAAACAGCCTGGAGGTGTGAGGGTCAAGAGAAGCTTGTCACCACCCGGGCACCACGTTCCAGGCTCCGCGGCAGCTCCCCAGCCTGGAGTTTGTGCATCAGGATTTTGGGGCACCACACAGTTCTGTTTTGATCTTAAAATCATCCACTAGGCAAAATGCTGGAGCAGAGACTCAAGGTGGACACAGCTGCCATTGCTCCTCTCCTATTTGACTTGAAATTTTACGAACAGGTCCCCGAATAAAACATAAATAGCAGTATTTACAGACATGACTGGTCCGCCAGGAGAGCCGTCCATGTCTGTCCCGTGGATTGAGTCCCCAGGTTTTAAGTGGCAGCTCCCTGATGTTTTGCAAATGATGACAGCCTTCCAGGCCCCCCACGTCCAGCAGCCTCAGGCTTCATGCCGTGCCTCAGTACCCACAAAGAAGGCTCTGAAACTGCCCACAGACCCAAGATGCGCTGGTTGTGAGTCCACGGCTCTTCCTCGTGGGCTCTGAGAGGGCAGGCGGTGGCTTCAGGTTTGGTCACAGTCACACACGTCCTTAGCACTCTCTCCTACAACGCCTCGTGCAGTGCATCGGTGCTCAGCAAAGAAACCCCTGAGCAAGGATCAGAATCCCCAGGAGAAACCACATTGCTGTAGGTCCTGGGTGGGGCCAGAGAGCTTGCCTTCCTCCCAAGTTCCAGGGGCTGCTGATGCTGCTGGCCGCGGACCCCACTCTGAGAACTATTGGCGTGGTGGATAAATGTGTTTCTGGTGCAGACAGCCTGGCTTTGCAGAACGACTCTCCTGCTCACTGGGTCCACAGAGGGACAAGCTCCTCCACCTCTCTCTGCCTCAGTTTCCTCAGCTGCAAAACTGAGAGAAAGAGAACACTTACCCCTCAGGGCATAGCCATCTAAGCATTATTTAAGACATAAGGAAGTATGTGGGGAAGAGAGGGTGGAAGGGAAACCCTCCCTCTTCCCGGAGCTTCCTTCCCTCCCTTCCGCCCCCTCCAGCCCAGCTGGAGTGAGGGGGACCCTCGCCCTATTGGGGGACCTCCTGTAGGGCCGCCGTGACTCCCCAGGTGAGAAGATCGTAAGGTCACATTTAGACTCCCAGCTCCCGGGCTTACAGAACCGGAAGAGCCAGTTCCCCGGGCAGGCACAGAACAGATGCCGGGAGCTGAAAGGAGGGAGAAGAGAGGGTCCCCCATGCAGGTATTTTGAGGGAGCCCAGGGCAGCCGTGGGAAGGCACCACGGCGCGCAGTTGCTCTGTTTCCAGAAGAGTCAAGGGTCCCACCCCTGTTCCTTTACCACATCACCTGGGCAGTCCCACAGCCACACCTGCAGCCACTTCCCTTGCTTGTGATCCTAGAGAAACAGAGACCCTTCTTACGTGGTTGGTGTTTCTCTCCAGCTATGACAGCACAAGCCGGGGACTGAGAACTTTCCTGGACATCGCTCTCTCTTCATCCTCTCTTTCTCCTCAAAACCTCCACCAGACAGCTAGAGAACCCTCTGGAACACCGATGAGATCCCGTAGCCACCCTGGTCATTGTTCGATGCTCGCCGGGTGGCCCCCGGGCTCCTCGTAAGCCAGGCTCCCGCCTTCCCACCTCATCCCATACCACACTGGCCCCACCTCTCAGCTGGCATGGCACACCTCCGAGCCTTGACACCTGCCGTTCCCTCGGCCAGAAGGCCCTTGTGCACCTGTCCAGCCGGCACTCCCAGCACCAGCTCCCCAGCACCAGCAGCTTCTTCTGGGGGCTCGGCTACCACCCTGCTGTGTCTGCAGCGCTTTCTGACCAGTCCCTGACCCCAGTTTACAAAATGACCTGCTCGCATGTCTGGACTCCTGCCTGGCTCCAAGCTCGGAGCGCAGGAACCTCCACCACGTGCCATGTTCTCAAGCAGGTGGGCCAGCTTAGAAACTCGAGCCTTGTCCACCCGGGCAGCTCACCCCCACTGCTCGTGAGACCGGATCTGACTACCCGGGCCCGAGGTCCAGCTCTGCCAATGAGCTGGGGCAAGTGAGTTCGCCCCTCGGAGTCTCTGATTCCTTATCTGCAAAATGGGTCTCACCTCTGACTCAGAAGATTAAGAGGATCCAGCACAGACGCACCCACAAGACGCTGGGGCACAAACCAGCATCTGCTTCTCAGGATGAGGAAAACATACGTCAGGCAGCCCAGACAGGGACCCACACTCCGTCATCCCTGCAGACAGGCAAGTTCTCCGAAGGGAGCGGGTGAGCCCTCACCAGGGAGGGAGAGCAAGGGGCGGCCAGGCTATGCATTTTCGGAACAGAGGGCTCCTCCCACCGGTTCCCAGTCCCCCTCCCCAGCCAGTGCTTCCTGCATCTGTTCTGGAGCATTCCTTTCCCTTACCATCTCCTTCGGAGGCATCCAGACCTGCCTCCAGACTGGAACGACCATTGTCTGGATGTGCTAACACCTCAGGTCTGGCACGTCCTGGCTGCCCTAGAAGGCGGGAGCTGTCCAGGGTGAGGAAGCCTGACCTCTGCTGGGACAGGTGTGGGTTTTGGAGTTCGACCTTCTGAGGGTGACGTTAGGCTCTGTTTTTCCTCTTAGTGGCCAGAGGTGGGATGGGGAGGACACTTCTTGTCACCCCCTCACCCCTGTGCTGTCTTCAGAGGCATCCAGTACTTGCCAGTGATTGATTGAAAAACTGGTCCACTGGAGACAGACGATGAAAACAGGAAGTCATGCCCCCCTGACTGCTGGCTTGAGTCGTTAGGCAACATCCGCGTCCATCAAAGGGTGGTGGCCCTTCTTGTTGCCTGTCCTTCAAGGCTCTGGAACTGTCCTGGGAATGGAGATCAAACAGCCCAAAGACACGTATTTAATGTACGCACGTGCACATATCACACAAATACACACACATATGCATTCACACACATACATACCACAGACACATGTACACACATGCACACACACACACGTGTTACGAGCCCAAACAGCAAGTACGCCAGGTTTTATCATTTTTACTTCAGGTTTTCACACAATGGAGACTCTTTTGGCTGAAGAAAGTGAGATCCAAGGTAACTTATAGTCTCTAAGTGTGTGCACATGAGCACAAGGACATGCGTGCACATGCACTCAGAAACCCACAGAAAATTATGAAGGAAGAGAACAATCACCCTCCCCCTCTGACTCTGAGGACAGGAGAGAAAAATGGTCTTGGACTGCAGCAGAACTGGAGACCGGAAGCTCGCCGTGACGAGTCGCCACCAGAGTTCAGTTTCTAAGACGCAAGGCCACGCGGACAGACCCTGTGCACACTGTCAAGGCACAACACGCATCAGTTTCGCCAGGTTCTCGCCTCGGTGTCTGCTCAGCTGAGGGAACCAGGGAATGGGTGGGGAGCGTGTGGAGCGGGCCCCACAGCCCCCGTGGCGCCAGGCCGGCTGTGGACATCTTCCAAAGCAGGCAGCGTCCACCTGGGCGTGCGGACCTTGAGGTCAGACAGGCCCGGGAAGACCTGGTCAGCCACTACTGGCTGTGTTGATTTGGGCCAGTCTCCAAACTCCTAGAGTCGTGGTTTTCTTATCTTTACAGCCGGGGTAATACTAGCTGCTTGATGAAACGGCTGTGGAGACAGGAATGTGTCTAAGCCCTGAACACCGGCACGGCCTGGAAGAAGGGGGCAGTGGATGCGTGCAACGCATCGTCCCCCAGGAGGCCGCAGATTCTGCCTAGGAGGGGAAGCATCTGTGGTCAGGACAACGCACCTTCGGAAAGCGAGAGGGGGCAAGGGGTTGTCCGGGCAGGACAGGCGGGCAGGAGAGGCGTGATGTAGGCCAAGGGGAGAGGCTGGAGCACGGGGAGGGAGGAGCCAGGAGGGACACGGGTGTGACACTCCCCACCCCACAGGGAGGGAGCAAGGAGAGCCTGCTGACTGTAACATTCACTAGATGGTTGGCGTGAAAGTTTTCCTTTTACCCCAAACAGGGAAACACAAACTCTCGCTCATGGATACCTCTCAACGACATTTTGAAAAATAGTGACATTTATTAGTAGAAGATCCAGACAGTACAGGAAGGTACAAACAGCAAAGAGAGAGCCTCTCCTGGCCACCCTCGCAGTGTGCCCACATATTCTCAGTTCCTAAGATAACCAGGGGAGGAGGGCACGGCCTGACGGGCCCCCCAAGTTTCCTCTGACAGCCGTGGAGCCCCTGAACCCCTCCCAGATCTCAGCCGGCCCCCCACCCTGGGGCTGTGTGATTTTCTTGGGGCTACTGTAACAAAGACCACAAATTTCATGGCTTAAAACAGTAGAAATTAATTCTCTTGCCGTTCTAGGGGCCAGAAGTCCGAAAGGAGTCCTAAGGGGCTAAAATTAAGGCATCAGCTGGGATGGCTCCTCCTGGAGGCTCCAGTCTCATCCTCGCTGTTTTTGATGCTTTGAGGCAAACTTGCCGAGGAGATCCAAGAGGCACCTTCAGATGGCCTTGGCGGACTGAGAGGGAAAGGTAACGAGAGCCAGTGATGATGCAGTGGTGACAGTAAGAGGCGTCCTAGTCAGATCCAGGCTGGCCAGTCTCCCTGCAGAGCCGAAGCCGGGAGCAGAGCTGCTGTGTGTCGGCTGCTCTCAGGGGCTGCGCAGGGACTGTGTCCTCAGAAACGTGGGGTTGATGATGGCCCTCTGCACGCGGAGGGCACGGGGGCTCAGGGAGGCTGAGCGAAGCTGCCCGGGGCACAGGTGTGCACTTCTCCTCTGGGCTCGTGCCTTACTCTGGCTGAATCTAACATCCGTGACCTTCCTCCTGGCAAATCCAGCGAGTTCCCACCCTTCCTTCATTTCTGTCTCAACTTGCTCGAGACAAAGGATCCTCTCCCAATTTTTGCACGAACCTTGGCTCCTTGGGCAACTTACTTAACTCTGTGTATCTCAGTTTTCTCTTCTGTAAAATGGGGGTACTCGAAGTCACTCACCTAATGGCTGTCCTGGGGACCGATGGACGGGGTTTACATATGGAAATCAGGGGAGCAGAGCTGGTTGGCTGGGCTTTACGCCTAGTGAGCCTTTGCTAGCTTCCTTGAGCATCCCCCTTCACACACTTGGGGCAGAGCTCTTCCTAATCTTTGGATTTCAGGAAGGTAAATTGTCCCACGCCCTGGACAGTCCCCACTTCCCAGCAGGTCTGGCACAGAGCTCTGTTAATATTTCTGCAACAGAAGATACGTAGATTTTCACCTTGAGCGGGATCAATAAATGGTACAAATAAAACGTATGTATGTATGTATGTATGTATGTATTTATTTATTTGGTGAGGAAGATCGGCCCTAAGCTAACATCTGTTGCCCATCTTCCTCTTTTTGCTTGAGGAAGATTGGCCCTGAGCTAACATCTGTTGCCAATCTTCCTCTTTTTGCTTGAGGAAGATTGGCCCTGAGCTAACATCTGTTGCCAATCTTCCTCTTTTTGTTTGAGGAAGATTGGCCCTGAGCTCACATCTGTGCCAGTCTTCCTCTATTTTGTATGTGGGACACCGTCACAGCATGGCTTGATGAGTGGTGTGTGGGTCCACACCTGGGATCCAAACCCGCAAACCCCGGATCACTGAAGTGGAGAGCACAAGCTTAACCATTACGCCAAGGGGCTGGCTCCCAAATAACACTTTTACAATCATTTCAGGTCAGAAACTGCCACCAAATGAGTCACAGATCAGGTCAGATCTTACCGTCAAATGGGTTACAGGAAAAGCTTATTTGTTTATTTTGGATTTCGGAGTTGAGAACAAGAGTTTCTCGTGTTGTCTTGAAGAAGGAAATGTGTTCATGGTCCCAGTGAAAGGGCCCATGGGTGGGTGGGCCAGCAGGACTGTGGGGTGTCGGAAAGCCGCATGGAAATGGGACATCCGTATTCAACTCCAGCCAGGTGAAGACATGTGGGCAAGACGTCCAGTTGTTAAATGATCTTTTTAAAAAGGGGGGACAAGCCAAGAAAAGATGGTTGGCGACGTCGCCTGTCCCCCGGGGAAGGTCCCTGCCCTTTCCCGGGGCTCCCTCCTTGCGCCCCCTTCTCCGAGGTGCTGAGCAAGAATGTGAAGTGTGCGGCCACACCCAGACCCCAGGACAGCCCGGGCGGGGAGATGATAGCTGGTGTCTGAGGCGACATCCTGGACAGCCAACTGCCGGTCCTGTGGCAGATGTGCCAGATTTCTGCAGCAAAGCTAAAGACGGGGATGGCGCTGAATTACCCCCCTGACCGCCTGACTCTGGAATAAGTAGATGGAGTCTTAAAGAATAACTCCAAGACTCTTCCATTAACTGAAATTAGGGTGAAACTTTCCTTGCTCCGACCATTGCCTCGCTAAGTCTGCACAGCCTCTCGGGAGGAGCTGGTGCAACAGGAATTCACAAGGGGGCTCGCTGAGGCAGCTTTTGTCCAAGTTCTGAAATTTCTGCTTCCCCCTTTTTTCCTTTTCACTATTTAAAATGAACTCTTTCTGGTTTTATAACAAGAGGGCAGCCTCCTACCTGACCGCTGACATTGATTGCCACACCCCAGGGATCTGAAATGCAGGAGAGCCATCTGGATTCTCCTGGGGAGCAGCTCATCCCACAGGACTCCTCACGCCCCTGTTCTTTCTTCCCTCTGCGTCCCTGGGTGCTGCCTCAGAAGGCACCTGACGTGAGCTTGGTGTCCTTCCAGAGGGTCACGTCACTGTCCCGTTTCCTGGCCCGAGATGTGCACCAGCCCAAGTTGGGAGGGGTTGTCCCTTACTTCTAAATTAGAGAGTGTGAAGGGATCAGGGCAAATGCATCCTTACTAATAGAAAAAAGTCCCCAATGGCAAGTGAACAACGGCAGCATCTTTGTCCACCGAGAACTGTGCATCTCTTACCAAGCTCGGGACCGCTGCTCCCCATGGCCCATAACGGGGCTCCTGGAGAGAGAACCCCGTCCTGCTCCATCTCAGAACAGCCCCGCCACAGGTCTCCTTAAGACAGCAGGTGTCTGGGAGCGGCCACCGACAGGCACACTGGCAACATCCTCCACATTCTCTACCCGAACCAGGCTGGATGTTCAGGAAGCCAAGGACCTGGACGATGGCGCACCAAACCCATGGATTCCCGCCTCCGTGCGTTCTGATCCACTCTGGGCCCTCGGCCTCGGCAGGTGGAAAATGCAGAGAGAGAGAGGGGTATTCTTTCCGTCACCCTGGGAGGACACAGTTGGGCTGGATTCGGTTCTAGAAGATTTTTGTTCCTGCATTCAGATGTTGATGTTCTCTTTCAACAAATGATGTGGGCATGGAACTATTTTGGCCCAAGTTTGCACTTTTTAAGAGCTATCCCACAGACCCATGGGCACAATCAGACGCCACGCTCCACTGACGCACCTCCGTTCCTTTAGTTACCCCCAGAGTCGGTCGTGTCATTTTCTCCTTACTTTGTGGGAGTAGTAGACAGAATAATGACACCCCCCCCCCCCCCCCGCAAAGATGTCCATGTCCTCATCCCTGGCCTTGCAAATACATTACCTCACATGGCAACAGGGACTTCACAACTGGGATGAAATCAGGGATCTGGAGACGGGAATTTCCTGGATTCTCCAGGTGGGCCCGTTGGAATCACAAGGGTCGTCCTAAGAGGGAGGCGGGAGGGTCACAGTTAGAAGACGGCAATGTGACAGCAGAAGCAGAGACTGGAAGGAGGCAGCCATGAGCCTCTAGAAGCTGCAGGAGGCAAGGATCCTCCCCTGGAACTTCCAGAAGGAACCATCCCTGCCAACACCTTGATATTAGCCCCTTTGTGGCTCGTTTTGGACTTTTGACCTCCAGAGCTGTAAGAGAAGGAATGTGCGCTATTTTAAGCTGCTACATTTGTGGTATTTTGTTGCAGCAGCAAGCGAACGCAGCGTCCATACTGTGAACATCCGAGGTCAGCGTGGATCTTCTAGAGATACAGTTTCATCCACGGGCAGGCGAGGGCTAACGCCAGACGGTGGAACGCTCTGGCTCCAGGTTTGAAGCCAGTTTCCCCCTCGCTGACATCGAAGTTATAGACGAGGTAAGGAAACCCCTCACACCTGAGCATCCTCACCTGTAATACAGTGTTGGCAGTCCCTGCCCAGGGGCTCCAGCAGCATAAAAATTCAGATAACAGATGGAGGGGGACTACTCGATGTCAACCAGATGCCTCTCCCAAACGGAGTTCTGCTGAAAGCAAGGGGACTACAAGAGGGAGGCAGAGTCTATGCGAGCCCCTCAAAACCGGGCAGGGGAAGCCTCTGCACCCCTCGGCCTCTGAGACGCCCCGCCCACACCTCCGCAGAGCGGAGGGACCGGCCTGGGCTTCAACAAGAATCTTACATCCGCCTGCCATTTGCACACCATGGTTTTCCATCACTCCACACCCACCAGCTCATCTGAGGGAGGCAGAGCACAGGTTATCCCCTCCTGTCACGGAAGGCGAGGCTGAGGTCCAGAGGTTTGCGTCTGGCCAGGCCACGGGCACAGGGGTGTCTAAACCTCGGCCGTCCCAAGAAAGCCACGAAGCCAGCGAGAGCGTGCCTCTTGCTCAGGGATCTTCCACTGCAGCCCCTCCCAGCACGTCCTGAGCTTTCCAGGGACGTTCTCCACTTCGTGTCCCTTACGTCATCTCTCATCCCTCGGGCCAGAGCGGGCAGCTTCCTTCCTTCCACGATGTGGGCAGATCAGCGCTATTGATACTCGCTGCTCAGCAGCACCCACTTAGCCTCAGGATGGCGCTGTCGAAATGTGTTTCCCAAACTTGGCCCTAGCCTGGAGCCACAGCCTTGTCCGGGGGGGACGATGGATGAGGGACCATCTGCCGGACCTGCAAGAGCACAACTGCATGCCTTTACTCGGCCCGCGTTGGGGCTGGGCCCAGCCCTGGCCCCAGTTCTCCTCCAGGTCCACGTGGACCCTGGGCGGCGGGCACTCATACAAGGCCCGTTTTAGAGACGAGCGAAGTGCCTGGCGAGGGTTATAGATTGGCACGGCTGGGATTGGAGCCCAGCTCTGAATCCAGAGCCTGAGTGTGTCAAAGCTGCCCTGTTGCTGGCTTCTTTCTGCTCCCAAGTGCAGAGCCTTCTCATCCTCGCTCTTCACGGTCTCTCTGTTGACCAGCCACTCCTGGAAATACCATCCTCAATAATTGTTCTATCTGCCAAAGCTCCTCCAGTTTGTCAGACGTGTGCATGGGGCAGAAGAGGCGCCTTCCAAAAGTCTTGGCGCCAAAGCAGGACAGCGGTTGCTGTCAGGAGCCTGACATGTGAAGCCTGACATGCGTGATCCCCATTGTGGGAATAAATGAAGACCAGCCAGTGAGAACAAGCAAAGGCTGTCTGTTCAGAGCTGGCTGGAAAAGGGGCTCACACTTGAGTCTGGCAGAGACTCAAAGGCAGGCAAGAGACTGGGAAAGCTTCAGAGTGGACAAAAGGGAGGCTCAGCTGTGCCCTGGGTGGCTGTAATTGTGGGGAAGCTGGAGCATGCTCACTAGAAGTGGGGCATCCTATGTGCTTGGTGAGGCAAGCATATCTGACTTTCTCTGATTGCTCCTAAACTAGAAGCAAGGATAAAAATTAGGGAAGCTGGCACTCACTGACCAAGTCCTGAGCATTCTGGGCTGCAGAGGTTGTAGGTCATTCTCTTGTCGTATATGGTCTGGCCATTATCTATGCAGGGGAGGGAAAAACTTTACTCTACCCCCAGTTATGTTCTGTTACAGGGGTGTGCAAATTAAAGTGATAAAAGCCATTAACAGGAGAAAAAGTTTTATTTTGTATGCATATGGGAGCCAACAAAAGAAGTAGCTGGGTCATTCAATGGTTAAAATTAAAGTCTTCTATACCTAACTTAGCAGGAAAAAGGGAGGAGGAAGAAATGGCTTCTATGGGCTTCTTTTTCTATGGGAAAAATAAATAGGTTCCTTTAGAAAAGACAAATGAGTTTTAGGAGAACAGGTAGGAGAAAATTTGGGATGATGTTTGTTTAAACAGGTGTAAGTGGTCTTTCTCTCTTCTTCAGGGCTGTAAAAGTCCCCTAGAGAAGGGATTTATGGCAGCCTCGTTTCCCAGAAGTTGCTGCTTTTCATTGAATAAGGAAGCTCTGAGGAGGTTTTTTTTCTGCATCTGTTGAACCTCAAATGTCTTTGGCTTAAAACAATCTTTATGTCAATTTTGGCCTTCTGAGTGGGTCCCCATGTCTGTATATGCAGTCTCTCACCATGTTCAGGATGAGGAAACTGAGGCTCAGAGAGGTGAAACACCTTAACCAAGCTGTCCATGGGGTGGCTGGCAGAGCCATCCTGCTCCTGAGTCCTTTCCACCAGGTCACCCCTCTCATAGAGGGGGTACCTGGGATTGTGTAAAGACGACTTCACAGAGGAAAATCCTACCTATCTATTCACCCCACCCATCCACCCATCCATTCACCCATCCATCCACTCATCCATTCACCCTTCCACCCATCCATCCACCCATCCATCCACCCATCTGTCCACCTGTCCATTCGCCCATCCACCCATCCACCCATCCGTCCACCCGTCCATCCACCCATCCATCCACTCATCCATTCACCCATCCTCCCATCTATCCACCCATCTGTCCACCTATCCATCCACCCGTCCATCCATCCATCCATCCATCCACACAACATGATTTAGCAGGAATCATGCTTGAACTTGAAGTTTAAAGTTCAATATGACACAGCCCCCAAGTATAGGTGTCTATACTCTAGTCTAGGCGGAGACAGAATCATAAAGAATTATTGACATTATAATATATTAAAATCTCCAACAATTTTTATTTTTTGTAGAATATCTGCCATTCAACTACATCCTAGAACAGAGTGTTGCCAGCACGTTCTTCCAGTGTGATAGTAAGATGGGAGCAGTCGGTATCTTCCTATTTATTACATTCTATATTTTCCAAATTGTCTACTTTCAGAATTTGTTATTTTATAATGGGGGGGGAGTAAAAAGCCTCTTCAATATTTCCTTCCTACCTCAAAGTCTCGTTGGTTCTCGAGCCCCTTCCATGCCTGGCCTAACCAATTCTACCCATGCTCACCTTCCACCACTGCCCTGGGCAGCTGCCCCCCCTGAGACTCCCCCCACCCCCGCCCCAGAACACCAGGGTTTCTCAACCCTCCAGTCCTTGCTCACCTTGAATTCTGTCTGCAGCGTCCTTACCTCCACCTTTGCTTGGGAAATTCCCCCTTATTCCTCAAAACCCAGTGTAAATGTCTTCCTTCCTGAATCTCGGCACCGTCTGTCTGCTTCTAAGATTTTGCTGGCATTTTCCAAGTTCTTCCAAACTGTGCTTTTTCATGGGTCCTCTATGGAATATGTCTCTATGGAAGCACCATGATTTATTTCATCCATCTTTGGTTTGAGAATATTTAGGTTGTTTGCAACCTTATTTGTATTTAAATAATATTATAATAAGCCTTCTCGCTCACAATCTTTGATCATATCTCCACTTCCTTATCGTGCATTTCTAGCAGTGAAATCTCTAGGGCAAAGAGTAAGAACATTTTTTGAGGCTCTTCCTACATGTTTCAAAATTGCTTTCTAACACGTTGTACAATTTGCTCTCGAGGACCAGAGTGCAGGCGTGCCTGCCCCACCCCCAACTTCACTGAAATGAAGCATCATCATTCAAAGAGTACGCTGGTCTGACAGCTGAAGAGGCTGCTTCTGCTTCTTTATTGTTTTGATTTGATTTCTTCGACTGTTAGTAAGATTGAGTTTTTAAAAATTAGCTTATTTTTTAAAGTTTATTTATACCGCAGTAGGTTGAGTCTTCAGAATCCAAGGTGGGCTCAAATCTTGGCTCTGTCAACTATAACCTGCCACCTTGGGGACAACTCTGTGACCCCTCTGAGGTTCTGTGCCCATTGGCAAACAGAGAGTTGGGCTGAAGCCCACCTCGTGGAGCCCTTGTGAAGAATGAATGAAGTATGATATGCAAATCATGCAGCTCAGCCACTGGAACGTGTAAACATCACCCTTGTTGCTCTGAGTTCTTCGACCTTAACGTTTAATGTTCAAATCGTCCTTGCACGCTCTTTGACTGTTTTCCAGTGGCATGTATTTTTCCTATTAGTTGCCAAGAGCTCTTCCATCCATCAAGGAGTTCCAACCTTTGCCCGCCATATTTATGCTGATGTTTTTGCAACATTTACCATTTATTTTTGCTTTGTGTTATTTTTATTCCAGAAGATTTTTATTTTATGTGGACGTACTCCTATCTTCGTTTATGATTCTGACAAATAAAAATGGCAAGCAATAGGATATATTGGAGTATATGAGGAAGCCATTTGGTATAAACCTAATTCGACCTGACTTTGTTTTTTCCAAAAGGACCTGACTGGCTGTTGAGCGCACATTGTATATCTGCTTAGACATTTCCTATGGCCAGAACAAAGGCCCTTGAGATAAAGGTGCAACTTCCTTCCCCCTCCCACATTGGCATTTCCTTAGGGATAAGCATCTTTCCTTAGGCTAGGAACTGATTGCTGCACTCACCTTTGACCACCCAGCTCACCTGTGACCACCCAGCTGGAGACAACAGACTGCCACCCTGCTGTGTTCACTGAGACAGAAGACCTACCTGCTATTTCCATCAATCGCTGCGCAGACAGAGCAGTCTCACGACTATTGTAAAAGGGATATTTCAATCCTATGTGAAACATCCTCTCTGGGGGTATATAACCTCTCTGTACACCCCACTTCTTTGGTGCCCTTTCTTCCTTCAGGAAGAAAGGCCCCGGGTTATAATCCTCAGATTTAAGCTCAGAATAAACTCACCCAAATTTTCATTTATAGATTGGTTATGAATTATTTTCGTCGACAGTTCCCTCTGTTAATTTGATGCCAGTAATTCCTTCCCAGAGCTGAGATCAATTAAATATTTTTCTCTCCATGTTTTTTGAAGTCATTTTGATTCTGACCTCTCTCTCACATCCACAGACATTTTCGGTGTAGGTTATCAGGGGAGATCTAACCTGGTCCTTTTGCAGCACCATTTGAAGAACAATTCTCCTTTATGGATTTAAAAGCAGAAGGTGACAAGATTAGATACATTTGTAAACAGCTGGCTGGCTCCGGTCTGTCAGGGAAAACAACGGCAATCCTAAAAACGGCCGACAGACATTTGGCACTTACTGTGTGCGGGGCTCTGCTTGAAGCCCTTGGCACATACTACCTCACTCAAGCCTCAGAACCACCCAAAGAGGAAACTGAGGCATAAGCTGGAATTTAAGTAACTTGCAGAGATCTGAGCCAAGAATGGAACCTGGACGATGGAGTGATGAGAGCCGAGGAGCCAAGTTATCCAAAGCAACGGTCCTGTTGAGAGAGAGCAGGGCGGCCTGAACAGCAGCAGGGAGAAAAGAGGAGAGGGCAGATTGGCGCAGATCTGAGAGAGGAGGCTGAGATTTGACAATCACTCACCTCCTGGGGTCCCAGAGGAGGAGGGAGAGTTGAAGAGACCCATCTCAGGAGGCAGCAAGTCCCTCAAAGAAGACTGCCCATCCATAAACGTACGCCCTTCCTCTCTCCTCGCTGTCCCTGGCGTGCCTGGCTGCACGGGGCATGAAAGCAGCACAATCTTCATTCTTTCCAGATGGTCCAAGAGGGCAGGCATGCATGGCGGCCGGTGGGCCCTTCCTTCTCTTTCACTGGAATCCCTGCCTGCCTTTCTCTTCCTCTTCTCTCCCGGCCACCCTCCTTGTACAAAGCCTCACTCTGGACTCGGGCTCGGGCAGAGGGAGCATCTGAGTGCCGTGCCTGGTCCTACCTGGACCTCCCAGTGACTTCCAAGTTAGCTCATGTTCCCCAAGCCACAGAGACCATGGGCTGGGCTTCCTCCGAGGTGGCATTAGGGGGACCTAGGGTTCCTGTCACCGTCCAGCTCCTCGAGCCGGTCTCACCATGACCAGGTCAATCATGAACAGGTGTGATCGCTGGCAGTCAGTCTCCACTGCGAGCAAACCTTCGGAGCAGAATAACGAGGCCATTGTTCTGAGACTAGCAACAGCTGCTGGCCCAGGGCATATCTCCACCACATGCCACAGCTATGACTCTGTCACACCACCTCTTGACACGGTGGTAGCTGGGTCTCAGAATCCAAAAGCAAGTCAGAAGTCGCCCATATTTCAACTTCTCCCAACAGTAGGTGTAGCGACCTTAGCTTCAGACAGAGTCCCTTGTGGTCCCCTCTCTGCCTCTGACTGCCCACAAGAGCATCTTTCTTCTCTGTCCTCTGCCTCTTCTCCACATTGAAGCCCCCAGCTCAGGGGGTTTGGGGAGGATTGCTTGAGATAACGCACCTACAGGACTGAGTCCCTGCCGGACCCGCATGAACACTAGTTTTTTAAAATGGAGTTTCTCTTCTTTCTTTCCAAGTCATCAGTTTGCAAAGATGTCTTGTATCCTCCGTGGCTTATTTACCCGGAAACACGTTTGAGGGTGAGGCAGGTTGGAGCAGGTTTACAATTCCTCACCTGCAAAGAAGGATCATAGTCCCCATTTTACCTGCCTTACCAGATGACCGAGGGGAAAGTCTGCGGTCGCGATGCGTTTGTATCATCTAGATGTGACAACATGGTGAATGCGGAGATGATGCTCGGGGCACGTCGAGTCAGCCTCGTCCTTGTTCCTCCTTTCCCAGCTGTTCATCCCAGCAACCTCGTCTCTCCCCTGAGCTGGTGGGGAAAGTAGCAGGGCCTGGGGCTCCTGTCCACAGGGCTTTCCTTTTGTCTCCCGCAGACAATTTCACTTTCCTTTTCTGTGCCCCTGTTGGACCTGGGTGAGGAGCGTTTCTCTGACCCGGCAGTGGGGCCTCTCCCACCCGCCTCCTTCACGGCCTTGGAACCCAGAGGCTATTCTGTTAGCCTGTCTTAGCGGATTGTCGGCGTTCTTGAACTTCAGCTATGACACCGGACCTGCATTTCCTGTTGAGGGAGACACTTGTCCCATGACATCGGTTTACTGATCAGTCAACAAAGCCACCTGTACTTGCTCCTCCACCCTCCTCCTTCTCCACCCCCCAACCTGGCTGCCTTTGTGCTGGGAGCACAGCCTGCCCCAGAGAGAACCACAAACAATGAACTGGGCTGCGTGACAAAAATCAGGTCAGCACGTTTGGGAGGTTGAGTCAACCCCCACCCCCCGAGTGGCCAAGGTGAAAGGTCATAGAGATCTCATTGTCTTTGGGGTTTGAACCCTGAAGCCTTCTGTCCCTGGGGGAATGGTCCTTAGGGGCAGGGTGGAGGACCTCCCGTAAGCCAGAGCACGTTGTCCTCCAGGTTTTCAGCTGCAGGCAATCGAGCAGAGTCTGTGCCTCTTTGCAGGATGAACCGAGACCTGGGACCTCCCCTCCCGGTCCCCAGCCTCGGACCTGGGCTCGAGCAGAGCCACTGTTGGTTCTTTCAGGAGAGATGGTCTGTCTTCCCTACCTCTTCTCCAGAACGTCAGTGATTCTGACATCCCCCTTCCCGTGCGCATCTCCAGTGCGCCCGCTCTCTGTGCAGTGGAAGAACTGGTTCTACACCTTCCTGGGATGGGATCCTGGCAATATTACTGTTACACTGTTACAATGTAGTAAGCATGAGCCAGAGTGAGGCATTTGGCCTCTGGGAGCCTCAGCGCCTTCATCTATAAAATGGGCATAATCCTTCCCTGTGGGTTGCCATCGGGTCACACGAGAGGATGGAGCTGGTGCGTTTGTCAACTCAGCAGAAATGGGCTGCTGCAGAGGGTGTCTTCAACTCCCCGGACGCACCGCAGCAAAAAGGACCTGCCATTTCGACGCCCTTGGCAAGCTCCTGGGTGATGCTCAGGAAGGTGTGGGGACCAGTCGGGCAGGTCCCCAGGAAGCTGACCGTGTTTGCCTTGGATCACCGGGCTGGTCCGCCGCCTGCTGCCACCACACCCCATGTGTCAGCCCCCAGGAGGCACGCGGGCTTTTTCTACTGTTTCCTACTATTTTTTCCACCAAATTGCATTGGGCCAAGGGGGCGCCCCCAGCCGACGCCCCTGAGAACCAGCCCAGTGGGAAGGCCCCCTATGTGCGTAGGGGTCTCATGTCACCTTGGCTGACTCTGTGGGCGCTCACCAGTCCCAGCACCGTCCTAATGTCTTTTGAGTATTAACTCATTTTGTTTTCAAATAACCCATTGGGATCAGAATTTATTCAGCAAACATTTACTGAGTCCTGCTCTCTGTGAAGTGCTGTGCTTAAACCCTGGGGATGCATCATCGAACAAAGCATATAAAATCCATGCCTTTATGAGCCTTACATCCTAGATGGAGAGACAGACCTCAAAAAAACAGGAGACGTGCATATAGAATGTTCTAGAAGGAGTCAAGTGTGGTGCTGTTGAGCGGGGAGTTGATGGAGATTAGACAATAAGCCAGGTGGGGGGTGATTATCCCCATTTGACAGATGAGGAGGCAGAGGTGGAGTAACTTGGTCAAGGTCACATGGCTTGTCCTTGAACCGGAGCATTCTGACTTCAGAGCCCATTCTCTAAATGGGGTGACACAAGTTTTTTCCTGTAAAGGGCTGGAGAGTAAACGTTTTAGGCTTTACAGGTTACGTATGGTCTCTGTTGCCCGTTCATCTTTGTTTTTTTATAATCCTTAAAAGATGTGAAAGCAGTCCTGGCTCTCAGTGGTACAAAAACAGGCGCAGAGCACGGCTTGCCCACCCCCAAACGAAGCCACCAACCCTTGACACTTTCCTCAGAAGTTAAACCTTCTCAAAACCACGTGGACCTTGAGGCGAATGGTGTTACTCTCATTTACAGATGAGGAAATCGAGGCTCAGAAAAGTGAAATAGCTCGGCCACGATCACAGAGAGCTGGAACTCCAGCCCCAGTCTGTCTGGATTGAGGAGATCCCAGCACTTTTTTCCATTCTGCCCGACATGGCTTACTTTTGACGCTGCATTCTGAAATCTCTGCTTTAAAATGCAACATTCACGATTTCTCAAAAAATTAAACATGGAATTAACATATGATCCAGCAACTCCACTTCTGGGCATGTACCCAAAAGAACTGAAAGCAGGGGCTCAAACAGATATTTGCACGCCCGTGTTCCTAGCAGTCTTATTCACAATAACCAAGGGCTGGAAGTGACCCAGGCATCCATCAACAATGACTGGATGAAGAAAACGTGGATTATCGGTACAATGGAATATTACTCAGCCTTAGAAAGGAAGGGCTTTCTGACACATGCTACAGCTTGGAGGAGCCTTAAGTGAAACAAGCCAGTGACAAAAGGACAAACTCTGCATGACTCCACTTACGTGAGGTCCCTAGAGGAGTCAGAAAGCAGAGAGGTACGTGCCAGGGGCTGGGGGGGGGCTGGGGAGTCAGCGCTTCATGGGGACAGAGTTTCAGTTTGGAAAGATGGAAAAATCCTGGAGACGGATGGTGGTGATGGTTGCACAACAATGTGAGCGTACTTAAGGCCACTGAACTGTATACACTTAAAAATGGTTAAAATGGTCAATTTTATGTTGTGTGTGTTTTACAGCAGTAAAACAAGTGCAGTATTCACAGGGGGAAAAGTTCACCAAACCCTGAGCCCTGGGTGAATGTGGGTCCATGTGTCACCCACTTGTCTCCTGGAGCAGAGAGAACCAGGAGGCAGAGATGCCCACAGGGGAGGGAGACAACAGAGACGAGGGCCCACTGAGACCTTTCCAGTGGCGCATGGCACCTGACGCCCCAGCCCCGGGCGTGGGAGGAGGACGGAGGGGAAGACGGGGAGACGAGGCCCCACGTGTGACCTGGCTGCCCCCGCTGCCCAGCCCAGGTCTTCCGCTTCTGATTCTAAGCTCTTTGCCTTGACCCCGTGGCCGAAGCCCCTCACACCAGGAAGTTGTCGGGGGCTGGGCCCGCAGCCTGCAAACTGCCCAGCTCCTCACAGGTCCCGGCTGCAGCGAGGACCTCCCGAAAAGACCTGGCCGAGCCTGGCCGACAGCGCCAACCTGTTTGTCTTCACTCTCCCGGGGCAGCCCGTGGTCACAGGCCAGGGAGGAGCAGCCTGGCCCCAGAGTAGCCCCTGCAGGAGGTGAGTAATCGCAGGTGTGCCGGCTGACTCACAAAGTGACCCTGAACACGCACCACAGAGCTCCCAGGGCCCCTCAGGAGGCCACTGCTGATGGAAAACTAAATTTAATTAATAATCACAGTTACTGTTTATTGGGCTGTTATTGTGCGCGGTGCCCCACACCTAAGCACTTCGTTTGTCATATTTCATTTCATTCCTGTGGTCAACCAGTGGGAAAGGCACCGTCATCCCCACTTTCCAGACGAGACAGCCAAGGTATCGAAAGGTCAGGTGACCTGCCAGCATCCGTCCACTCTGAGGCCCCTTCTCGGCCTTCAGCACACTGGTCTGCCCTCTGTCCTCGGAGCGTGCAGCAGATTTGGGCAGGAGACAAAAGCTGTTCCAAGCCAAGGAAAGTGGGTGATCTAGCCAGATGGTGACTCTAAAAGCACCACCGAAAACAGGGTGGAACTCTTTAGCAATGAGTCCCGTGGTCAGGAGCGTTGTTCTTAAGCTGGCCCTGGAAGCAAAGCTCAAATGGAGACCCCCAGGCATCCTTTTGAGAATGGTGGTGACCTCTGACTCGGTGGAGCCTCCACCCCAGATAATGGCTCTGGAAGGACTCGTCCGCGCTGGGTAACCTAGCTCAGGTTCTCTGTGATCTGATCCACCCCGGGGAGAACACTCCAGAGGTCACAGCTGCCTGTCCTCAAGATGGAGGCCATCCACGGGAGGGCTGGGCCGCCTTGAGCATGGGCGGTGTGCCAGGTGCGACGTGGGCACAGCGAGCAGGAGTGTAAGCGAAGCTGGAGGAACAGGGTTTAGCCTTGACAACTATCTCAAGAGCCACAGCATGTGAGAAGGCCCAAACGTGATAAGAAGTCCTCAGGATCCTGGAGAAGGCGTGGGATGGGTGGGTGGTGCTGATGGGAAAGCAGAGACGAAAAGGACTTTTTCAAGAAGTTTTGTCCCAAGAGGGACAGTTGACAGGAGGGTAGTTTCTGGGGGCAGCATGTTGAAGGAAGGCGTTTTTCAGGGAGAGGAAGTCCTCGGCAGCCATGAGGATGGAGCCAGCGAGGAGGGTGTTGAATTGTGTATTCCCAAAGGATGCGTCCATCTCCTAACCGTTGGTACCCGTGAATGTGACCTTATTTGGAAGTAGGGTCTTTGCAGATGTAATCAAGTTAAGATGAGGTCATCGAAATCAGGGTGGGCCTTAAATCCAGTATGACTGTTGTCCTTGAAAGAAAAGGGAAATTTGGATATAGACACACACAGAGGGAAGACGACTTGAAGAGACACACAGGGAGAAGGGCATGGGGAGACGGAGGCAGAGATCAGTCAGCCAGCTACAAGCCAAGCATTGCCGTCAACCACCAGAAGCTAGGACAGAGGCATGGAAGGCTCCTCCCCAGGGCCTTCAGAAGGAACCAACCCTGCCAACACCTTGACTTTGGACTTCCAGCCTCCAGAACGGTGAGAAAATAGGTCTTTGTTGTTGAAGCTGCCTGGGTTGGATAATTTGTCGGCAGCCACAGGAAACTAATACAGAGGGTAAACAGCTCAGCTCTGACTTCTCGGAGCTGGACACAAAATCAGATGTGACCTCGTGGCCTGAACAGAGGCGTGAGCCTGCTGGGGAGCAAGCGACCCCTTCCCTCCCACCTTCTCCCCTGGGGCAGCAGGGGGCCCTGGCTGCAGGAGAACCCCCCATGCAAAGTCCAAAGGAGGCGCATTGGAGAGTTTGAACGGGACAGGAAACGATGAGCAAAACCCCCTTGTATGGCGGGAGACAGCTCCCGAGCTCCTTTGCTATTTTGAACACCAGCCTTTGGGTTCCACAGGGAGAGAAAACAAAAAGACTCTGAAGAAGACAGTAAGGGAAAGGAGAAAAGTGTTGGATGGACAGTTTCCATTTTCCCCACGTCTGTGTTTCCAATATGGTGGAACCTCCTGCTTGTTAATTGGTGGCTGGCTGCCCAGCAGTAAATCCACTAGTACCAACCCAAAAATATGCCAAAGGCAGGAGGTGATTCTGACCTAGTCACATAAGCCTGTGCTCAGATGTCAGCTGGCTAAGCGACCAGGGCCATTGCAGCCAGTGGACACAGCAAAAAGGAGCATCCCAGGCAATGTAGGGGGGCTGCCTTGAGATCCACACACCTGGGCTCGGGTTTCTAAAATCAGCCCAGAGAGAGTGCCTGGATGTGCTTGAGCTGATTTTCTCTGAAACGGAGCATATATAACTTTTACCAGATTATTCTTTCTTCCTTTTTAGATTTAATTTTTATAACGTTGTTTAAAAAGTCAAATAGCGTTGCAAGGCTTGTGATAACAAACGGTGGCTGTTACAGTGCCCTTTCCCACCTCCAGGTCCCTCTCCCTTCAGTCACCTGCTTTCACGTCTCTTTATTATTATTTTTTTATCTTTACCTTCACATTTTTAGCCAACATGACTACCCTCTTCTCTCTTGGTTTTTTTAGGTCACTTCCACCACCATCCCCAACGCACTCTCAGCCTCTTCCATCCTACCCACCATCCTCACACTTTCCTTAGATCACAATCTTTGACCAAATCAATGTTTCATGTTGACGTCATTATGACTCCATGACCGTTGTGGCAACTAAGCCACTGGGGGCACTGAGATTTCCTTTTCTTGCTTGTGCAACTTTTTGTTTTTCCTGGAGTTAACTGTTGCCTCACTTTTTCATATACATAATTTTTTATATGTTACTGACCAATTATTCCCCAAAATTATCTGACCGAGCTTAAAAAGTCCTCTCAACAAAGCTACACACACCAGGGAATCATTCATTTTTCGTTTTGTTTGTTTGTTTTTCCCCTGGATGTATCTGGAGCCCTCTGTCCTGTTTGTGTCTGGACTGGTTGAGCTCTCGGCTCATGGCACAGCTCCCTCCTGAGAATTTCTTTTACGTCAGTGAAACTCTCTGTATTTTTCTGCACTAGATATAGTGTGTCCTGTGTCCCACCTCTTTCTCTTTCTCCGTTTACTTCCTTGCTCTCGTGAATCATATCCCCCATAGCTTCCTGAGAAAGGACGTATGAGAGGTACAATTTTTAAACTTACGTATCCTCAAACATCTTTGTTCCCCGCTTTGATTGATAATTTGTATAGGCAAGGAATTCCAGGTAAAACGTTTTAAAAGAATTTTGAAGGTATTGCTCCATTATTTTCTACTTTCCAGTATTACTTTTGAGAAATTCTGGTCATTTGAACTTATTCCATTGTTTTTCTTCTACAAATATTATAGGATCTTTTTTTTTAACCCTCAGTGTTTTGAAATGTCAAGATGATGTACTTTTTTCATTTGTTATTTGGAAAATTGGTTACCTCTTTCAATCAGGAAACTCATGTCCTGCAGTTCTGGTAAATTTATATATATATATATATATATATTTTTTTTTTTTTTTTGGTGAGGAAGATTGGTGCTGAGCTAACATCTGTGCCGATCTTCCTCCATTTTGTATTTGGGACGCCGCCACAGCTTGGTTTGATGAGCAGTGTGTAGGTCCGCACCCAGGATCTGAACCTGCAAACCCGTGGCTGCTGAAGTGGAGCACGTGCACCTAACCCACTAGGCCACTGAGCTGGCCCCTCTGGTAAATTTTCTTGTGTTATTTCTTCAATAACTTTTTCTTCTTCCTGCTTTTCTTTGAGTCACCAAGTCCAGAGCCTGTCTGTTTTAATTTCTCAGTAGCGTGTACGTCCTCAGTTCTCTTCAGTGAGGGTGGAAGTGTTGGATGGCTCTGTGGAACGAGGGAGGAAATCCTAGGGTTTAAGTCTTTCTTAGGACATACTTTCAGTGTTTCAATTCCACAGTGTTCAGCCAACCCCTCCCTCCCACCTGCAGAGACCCCTGGTGTCCCCAGTTCCCCAGCCGTTCTGGAGTTCGGCAATGCAAGTTGCTTGTGTGAGTTTGTACCATTTTAGCAAATAGTTTTGCTTCCATGTTTTCAGCTCTGCTGCGCAAATACCTCACTTACGGATGACATTTGACCGCATGTAACAGAACCCATGTAACGGCTTAAGCAAACGGCATTTTGATTTTCTTACCAAAAATAAGCAATCCACGGCTATTACAGCAGCCCCACGAGGATGTCACTGAACGAAGTTCCTTCTTTCTTCTGCTCTGCCATCTTTATCACGTGGCTTTCATCCTCATGGCCCCAAAACAGCCACTCCACCTCCAGCCGCATGTCCATGTTCCAAGTAGCCAGAAGGAGAAGAAAAAGAAACACTGGGGGAGAAGGAGTGGCCCCAAAGTCAGGAACAGCATCTTCCCGGGTCTCCAGCCGACGTTCACTTACACGGGATCACGCGGACGTCCTTAGGGACCAGAGGTTCTGGGGACCAAGGTGACTGAGCACATTGCTGCCCCAACCAAAATTGGGGTTCTGTTAGTAAGGAAGAGGGGGAAAAGGGTATTGGAGAGGCCACTAGCGTTGTCTGTCACCGGCAGTTACGCCTGTCCATGACCATTTCTGCAGACACCTCTTGACTATTGTCTCTTCTCCTGTTCTCTTTGTTTTTGTGAGTTTTTACCTCTTGCTTTTCCAGTGCTGATGTTTTAGAGGATTTTTCAAAAGAGCAGAAACAAATGCCTATGTCCAATCTACTATGTTTAACCCGAAGTCCTAGAAAAGCTCACGTGCTTTTGAGCTAACTCAAAATTTCATATTTGGAGTTGAGGAGAAAGAGAAATCCTGCTCAGTCACTTTGGGTTTATTCTTCCTCTCTGTACATCACTATGCAAGGAAGACAGCCTCCTGCCGGAGTCGAATACAAGTTCTTGTTCCAGCTCTGCTGCTGCGGAGCAACTCCAGGCACGTCCCATAACCTCCCTGGTCCTGACTTTCCTCTTCATCTTTAAAATGAAGAGATTGGGTCAGCAAAGCATTTCCTATGAAATACTCCAGCCAAATTAAAAGCTGCCAAAAAAGATAGATGGATAGCAAAGAAGCCCATGAAAAGATGCCAGATCATTAATCATTAGAGGAATGCAATTTAAGATCACAATGAGTTACTACCACACACCCACTAGAATGGCAATGATAATAATAGGAATCTCGCAATACCCAGCGCTGGTGAGGACTTGGAGCAAATGCAGCCTGCCTAAGTCACTGATAAGAATGCACAATGGCACAGCCACTGCGGAAAACGGATTGGTCGCTTCTTATAAAGTTAAACATATGCTTATCAAATGACCCAGCAATTCTAATCCTAAGTATTTACCCAAGAAATGAAAACCAATGTTTACGTCAAAACTTGTATACAAATGTTTGTACCAGCTTTATTTATAATCACCCCAAACTCGAGACAACCCAAATGTCCCTCAGCTGCTAGATGGATAGACAAACTATGGTACCACCACCAACGGGTATTGTTCAGCAACAGAGGAACAAGCTATGGGTACGCACAGCTACATGGAGGAAGCTCAAAGCATGCCACGTGAAAGAAGCCAGACTCAAAAATCTCCATACAGGGGCCAACCCAGTGGCTCAGCGGTTAAGTGCATACGTTCCACTTCGGCGGCCTGGGGTTCGCCAGTTCAGATCCCAGGTGCAGACATGGCACCGCTTATCAAGCCATGCTGTGGTTGGCATCCCACACATAAAGTAGAGGAAGATGGGCGTGGATGTTAGCTCAGGGCCAGTCTTCCTCAGCAAAAAGAGGAGGATTGGCAGTAGATGTTAGCTCAGGGCTAATCTTCCTCAAAAAAAAAAAAAAGCTCTGTACAGCATGATGCCAGTGAGATGACATTCTGGAAAAGGCAAAATGGTAGAGGCTGGGAACCAATCAGTGGTTGCCAGGGGCTGGGGTGGGAGGAGGAGCTTGACTGCAAAGGGGGATGGGGGCGTTTTGGGGGTGAGAGTTATGTTTCATGTCTTGATTATGGCAGTGATAACACAACTGTGTGCATCAATCAAAACTCATAGAACTGTACACTAGAAAGAATGAGTTTCACTGTATGTCAATTATATCTCAATAGACCTGACTTTAAAGAAAAAAGTTGATGTCAAATACACCCGGGAAATGCTGTCCCCAGGCCCCTGGTTATTGACTACCTGAGCACGCGAGCAGAGTGAAGGCCCTGAGAAGTCCTGCAGTCCATTTCACTTCTTTTTCCAGGAGACACACTTTGACAAACATCAAGCCAGATGACCTTGAACCCCTCAGGGCAAACAGTCTGTGCTCCTTAGGTGGTTTGGGCCGAGGTCCTCTGTGAAGGTGACTCCGAAAGTGGTTATGAGTCTTGGCACTTGGGTTTCTTTGCCAAGGGCCACCTCCTCTAACTGCTTCGCGTACTGACACAGGTCTTCTCCAGGCCAGGAAACGAGGAAGGAGGGCCAGCCACAAGTGAGTCCACACCCACTGGGAGAGGGCAGCTTGCACAAGGGGAGGGATGCTGAGCCCCAAGCCTGGGGACAGTTCCACCCCACCCCCCCAAAGCCTGATGCCAGCCAGGGGACCACGGCCACCAGCAAAAAGGCAAAAGACAGCTGGTCACTTCTCATAGGCTCAACACTGTGGGTCCATGTCCTCATTTAACCTTCACAAGAACCCCTCAAAGGAAGCGTGGCATCGTCCCCCTGCGTGGGCAATTGTGCAAAGCCAGATTCCAACACGCTTCCTCCAGCCCCTCCCCGTGGCCATCAGGCCTCCTACGGAGTCAGAGCCCAGTACTAGACGGGGCAGAACCGTCCTTCCCACGGTTTGGGCCACCTGCCCTGTGGAATCAGAGCAGGACAGGGTCCAAAGCACTGTGTTCACTTCCCTTTTCAACATCCTTCCAGGTGTCTCCCAAGCACAGTGGGGAGATGACTCAGCCCGCACAGGGGATGCTCACATGGATTCAAGCTGCAAAGGAAGGTGCCAGCAAGTGGGTGCTCTTTCTTCTGCAGCTTCGCTGGAGGGCTTCCCAGGGAGGCCTCACCCCTACCTACACCCCCACAACCTGCCCTACATGGAGACTGCCCCCAGGGCCTTGTGCTGGCCAGTCCCGCTGCTAAAAATAGTCCCAAACTGCAGCCAGAGTCAATGCCATCATATTTTCCACCCCAGGCATCAGCACAGGTTGACAATGGAGAGCATTGTGACTGCCACCATCTCCCCACACAGCCTTCCCCTGGCAGAGGGACGCTTTCAACACTGGACAGCGGGCGCCGGCATCACACAGGCAGATAGGACAGGACGACGGTCACAACTCAGTCCTGGGAGAGGAGCTAACCTAATGCTTTTTGTTTTTTTAATATCATGACATTTAAATTCACATGTTTCTTGTTTCTGAGCAAACCAAATCAGTGACAATACAGATCAAAGAAATCTATAAATTTGGTCGACAAAGCGATTCTTTATTTTGCCAGACAAGTTCTTAGCAAGCAAATCTTTGAGTTCTGAGAACATGCTCAGTTTTTCAGAATTTCGATGGCTGTGTAACTATTTCATAAACGAGAACAGATCATGGGGCACAACGTGACCCCTTGTTCAAGGCAGTATTTGAACAGACGCTTGTGTCCCCCACGCTCGGTGAATTAACTCCCTGTGTCAGTGTCCCAGGGCGGACAGGATGAAGTAGCACGAACCGGGCAGCTTGAACGACAGAAATGTGTCGTCCCACAGTTCTGGAGCCGCAAGTCTGAGATCAAGGTGTGGCCAGGGTCTGCTCCCTCTGAAGGCTCCAGGGGAGGGTCCTCCCTGCCTCTTCCAGCTCCTGTGTTTGCCAGCCATCCACGGTGCTCCATGCTTTACAGATGCGTCACTCCAGCCACACGACCGTCTCCTCCCTGCACCTTCACATTGTCTCCTCTGTGCATGTCTGTCTTTCTGTCCAAATTTCCCCTTCCTGTAGGGACGTGGATCATATTGGATTAGGCCACCCTAATGGCATCATTTTAATTTGATCACCTCTGGAAAGATCTTATCTCCAATAAGGTCACATTCTGAGGTCCTGGGGGTCAAAACCCCAATATATCTTTTTGGGGGGCACATAATTCAACCCACAACGTGGCCATTTATTTCCTAACGGAGGAGAGGCGGGGATACGGTGACCGCGAGTAAGGAGAAGTCCCCCTCCACGCCAGGACTGCCTGGTTCCTCTGTGCGGTTTGTACCAATGAAACACTCTGACAGACAGACCAAAGGGCATTAAAATGCAAAACCTGGACCCAAAATCAAAACAGCGCCAAAGCTGAAGTGGCGAGACCTTAAATAAAGGTAAGCTGCCACCTTCGTGAGATTTGTCTGGAAAGCCTGCGGTGGAGGAGGGTGACACAAGGAGGAAAGCCAGTCCAAGGACACGGGGGGAGTGGGTCACCACAGCACGGTCCCCAGGACTGCTGATGGGGAAGAGGGCCTCTCAGAACGGTCAGGTGAGGGCGGACAGGTGAGCCTCGCCCATCCACCGCGGTCCCCTATGGGGTGAACTCCCACATCTCCAGCGGCATGATGTGGAGGAGCCAGGGGCAGAAAGTGAACCGGGAGCTGCTGCTGGCCCCAAAGGAGCTGAAGCCCAGCCAGACCTGCTCCCACAGCTGAGCCTGGGATCAGAGCAGGACAAGGCACATGGGGTGTGACACACTAGTGACACATGGCACTTGTTCCCCCAGCAGACTCTACCAACCTTTCTAGGCAAGTCACCCTCAAGGCAGCATCTCCCCCAACAAGGTCTGGGGAGGTGGCCTGGGATCGGAGGGCAGGGGCAGAGGAGCCAAAGTGGCTATGAGCTGGGTCGGCCTGCCCACTGCAGCTGGAGTCCACGTCCTGGGAACAGCGGCCTCAGCAAGCAGGAGTGGCCCCGGAGAGCAGCTGAGGAGGGAGCTGATGGGGAGGGAGCTGATGAGGCCCTGAGCCCCTCGCTTCCTGACTCTTACTAAGCTCTGAGCTGCATCCCAGCAGCCTGCATGACACGGGTGCTTGGACTCAAGATGGCTAAAACACCGTGCCCACCGCATCCTGCCATCCTCGCTGGGTCTCAGGAGTGTCCCAGGTCTTCCCTCTCTGCCATCTCCGTATGTGCTGGGTCCCCCTTCCCCATGCACCATGGTGTCCCTCGCCATTCTCACCAGCACTACCCAGGACAGCGTCTCGCCACCTCACCTGTCAGTGAACACTGCCCGGCTCGCTCTCCCCAGGTGCCCTTGCAGGGCCTCCAGCTCCTGGTGCCCCACCTGACTCCTCAAAGCCCCAAAAAGCCCCTCCCTGAAGCCAGGAAGGAGCCCAGGCCTGTGCCCCACAGTCCTCGGCTGACCCCTCCCAGAGATGGGGGCCTCCCTGCCAGACTCTCCTGAAGAGTGCACCCCAGGTCTGTGCTTACTAAAAATGCCCGTTTACTTCGCATCTACTGTTTGCCCAGGACTGTTCCTACGGTATCTCACTGATCCCCCAGAACCCCTGCGAGGTGGGCATTTGTCAGCCCCCTTTTCAGATGAGCCGCTCACCCCCCTCCCCCGGGGCTCAGAAGAGTTGGCATCTCACCAAAACCCAGGCAGCCAGCGCCGGGCCAGGCCGTTCACCGGGTGGGGCTGTCCCTTCTCTACACAGCACAGACCGTGAGCCTCGACCCAGTTTTAGGTGCCCTGCCGACACCTTGCTAGGATGTGGCAGAGGGAATGCTCCTCATGGATGCTGGTGGGTAGCCAGCCATGGTGCGTGCGTATGTGCACACGTGTGCCCTGTGTGTGTGCATGCATGGGGCCAGAAGGGACCACATGGCCATTGTGCTTTGGTTCTCTTTCAAGAGTACATGGGCACGAAAATCCTACAAACAGCCGTGTTGGCCTGCCCCAGCCGTGCCTGAGGGGCACCCCGGAGAAGCCTTTGCTGACGGATGTCTGACACATGGAATCTTGTGTGGGTGTGATTGTCACCCAAAGCTCAAACCCTTGTTTCTAAATAAGGGTGCCACGATGTGATCAGAAGGTGCCTTTAACATCTTTCCTGACGTCCCATGTGTGTCTGATGCACCTGGGTGCCCGATACGTGGCACAGCCTCTCCCCCGACCCTGGATCTTCGTAAACTGAGAACAGTGTCTGGTTAGGAAACCAGCATGGAACCCGATCACAAAGCCACTGGAACCCCCGCCAAGAGCAGGTCCTAAGGCTTCTCCGGGGCCCTCTGCCCCAGGAGTTTTGCTGAGAAATTCCAGTTCCTAAGCCCACAGTTCTGGAAGGGACAAGTGCATTTAGTCCATCATCCTCTGGAAAATTACACAGCTTCGAATAGCTTAGGCTCAGAGGACGCGTCAGGAGCATAGATTCTGAACCAGGGCTGTCTGCTGACTGTTCTTGGATCTTGCGTCTGTCCTTGGATCCACCCTTGCCCCTCGTTGAGGGGGCTGGGCCCTGCACCCTGCATCTCCCAGGCTGCCGGGTCAGCGGACTTTGGCTGGGCTTGGACAAGGGGAGGCCAGTCCGGAGCTGGAGGGCAGAGGGGGCACAGGCTCTGCTGGGGGCGGCATTTACCCTACGGTGTTACGGCAGCAGCTGCATGGCCTCTGAGCTCCAGCGCCCTGCAAACAGGCCTCCTGTTCTAGCTTTTGGGGTGACGGGACCATGGATCTTGTCCCTTCCCCTCGTCTGCTCATCCAGAGGGAAGGGGGAGGGTCCCCAGGGGCACGCTGATCTCTGGGCTGCCTCTCCATCTGGGGCTGCGAGATTTAGGAAAACGAAAACAGAATGCCCAGTTCAACTTGAACCTGAATTTCAGATAAACAGATACTACACCGGATATACTCACACTAAAAAATTATTTGTCATTTATCTAGAATTCACATTTACCTGGGTGCTCCCAATTTTCTCTGGCAACTTTAGGCTGTTTGTTCTTCTGTCCTCACACAACCCATTCTCCACGTTAAACACAGCACGTTTTAAACATGTAGAGCGGCTTCTGATTTCCTGGTGGGACCCTGACTGAATTAAACTCAGGAAAAAACAAAAACCCTGGCAGAACTACACTGAATTGTTAATAGCTCTTATCCCCGGCTAGTGGGCTTACAGGCGGTTTTTGTTTTCTTGTTTATATTTTTCTATATTTTCTCCTTTTTTTCAACCAACAGCTACTTCACAGAAAATATCTTAATGATTACAGTAAACAGTTGCTCTCTCCTTGGCACCTCGAGTCGAAAGGGCAGCTTCTGTAGCCATGGGGGAGAGGAGGGAGCGGACTTTGGCAGCTGTGGGTCCTCGGGCCACGTGAATGATTAACCTTGTCAGGGTGCCACTGGGGTCTGATGGGGACCTGGGCGCCCACAGAGATCAGGGCTGTCCCAGCAGCCTCTCTGGGGTCCTGCTCTGACCTCTGGGCTCCCAGGCTTGTGCAAAGTCTGGGTCCCCGGAATGGTCTCTTAGGTGGGGAAGGAATCATAGCTCCCCCATGCCCACCTCAGGTGTCTCTGCACACACTTTCCATGTTGCTGGATATCGGCCAGGCCACCTCCCAGTGTAGTTTGCCCCGCTCCCAACCCCAGAGGTATGTCCCATGATAGGTGATGTCAAGGTCGCCCACGACAGATGGAAACCTGGCCCCTGCCATTTCTATCACCATAGACCCGCTCCCCCCCCCCGCCAGCCACCGGAACTGAGTCCTGGCTGCTCCAGCTGCGTCCCCTCCAGGATGTCCCACGGGGAGTGAGGCCGACGGTCCTCTCCCCAGCACCGGGGTAGGGGGTGCAGAGCCGGTGGGGGCACAAGGTTCTGAAGCCCCCCTGTGCCAGCAACAGCACCCAGCAGAGAAGACCCCAGTACAGTGAGTGGCTGGCCAGTACATCCTCAGCAGCCTCAGGCTCCTTGCCCCAGAATAGAGGCGAATTCCTGCCCACCTACTTCTAGGAGCACCACAGGACCCCACGCCGAGGCCCTGGGTGCTCCATGGAGATCCTGCTCACAGCACCTGTGAGGACATCCCAGGGTCACACGGGGTCAGTGACACCTGGGCTCCGACACAGGAGTTGCTGATGCTGGGGCCTTGGCTCCTAAGGGACCCACGTGGGCAGCACCACCCAAGATGGAGAAGAGCCTCTCTTGGGAGCACGGTGCCCTGCCAAGGTAGCCATTTCTGGGGCATTTGGCACCCACCCCTCCAGAACCGCGGGAGAGGACAGTCCCTCACTGTCTCTCCCAACAAACTCTGGGGCTGATGGAAGAGGAAGGGTGTCTCTCTGAGGAAACTGAGGCACAGAGCGTCTGAGCGGCTTCCCAGGGTCACAGAGCGGGAGAATTAACACAAGGCCCTCTCTCCCCCTGCACTCACCCCTCCCCAGCCCTCTCCTCCCCACCGGTGGCCCCCTTTCCGTTCCCCTCTCCCCCACCTCCCTCTCTCTCTTGCCCCACTCCCTACACTCTCCCCCTGCCCTCCCCTTCCCTCCCTTCTCCCCTTCTCCTCCTCTCTCCCCTGCCCTCTCTCCTTTCCCATCCCTGCCCCCCCACCCCGTCCTTCCAGACGGTGCCAGGAAAAGTCCTGGGGAGGACTGCGAAGGCCCCCCACCCACCCAATCCCTGGGGCCCGGGCAGGGAGTGTCCAGTTGATCAGGCCTCTCTCCCTCCTATGTCCACTCCTGAAGAGGGGTCAGCCTTGCCCCATGGGAACCACACAGACCAAATGTGAGTGTGTGTGTATGTGAGTGCATCCATGGGGGAAGGTGATAAAGGCCGTCCAGTGCAGAAACTAGGCCCTCCAGGAAGCCCATTGGTCCCTTCTTCTTTTTCTTCAAAGTGCCAAAATGTCCAGGAATGGCTGTGTGACTCAGCCTGGCCAGTGAGAAGTAAGATGAGGTCACTGAGGGCCTCTGGACAAAGTAGGACTCTGTGATCAAAGAGTTGTGAGAAGGAAAGGCCTTTTTGCTGCCTGCCCCTCCTTCTTGCACTGGATGTTGTCCTGAGAGGATGTGATGTCTAGAGCCCCTGCAGCCATCTTGTCACTGTGAGGAAAGCCAAGAAAATCTCGCCAACTCAATGCTCTCCCTCGACACCTTATGAGGCAATTGAGAGTATTGCTTTGGCCTCTGAGGGTTAGCAATCCTGCTGTTTACAGCAAAGCTTTCTAACCATGGCATCCAGGACCAGTCATTCTCCTGACAAAGAGCCAGAGACAGTCTCCTGATAGGCAAAGGGCCAGGAGGCCAGCTAGTGTTCCTGCTCTCTGCACGTGGTCATTCTGTGCAGAATTTGGCTCTGAGACCTGGCCGGACACCCTCATTCCAAGGTGCTATAAAGGAAAACTTTGCTCCTCGAGATTTCTCCATCTCCCCCTTCCCACGGGCCACACCGTCTGTTTGTGAAATGATCCTGGTTGCCGTGGAGACCAGGACACCTGCAGTGGAGCTTTTGGTGGGGTCCAAGGTTCAGTCCTGGGGGCAGGGAGTGGGGAGGCCCATTCACCGCTCTTCTCTTTAGTGGCCTAATTATTCACTAAATCTTTCCCTAAGCGAGGAGTGGTGACAGACCTGCCCAGGGTCACTTCCTTGTCTTCACCAGTCCCTTCCTTCTGGCTCCTGGCTGTGCCCCAGCAGAGGGTCTCCAGGCAAATCTGACCCAGGGTCCCCCGGGAAGGAAGCAGATGCTGGCACCACACCCCAGGAGCCGCGGTGGGCCCAAGCAGAAGCCACACGCAGCATTATCCCCCCAGGGCTGCGATGGGACCAGGGCAGCAGGGCCGGAGGGACACAAGTCCTATTTCCAGCCCGCTGACCTCCAGGTGCCGCAGCAGACAAGCAGGTGGGCAGAAGTAGCTGGGAGGCACCCATCCTGCTCCTCTGCAAGGAGATGAAGCTCTTCTAACACCTGCTGGACGGACAAGGGAGCCTGGACCAGGCTCCATCCGGTCACTGGGGTTTCATTCAACACGTGTTTATGGAGCATCTTCCACTCACCGTCTCTCTGCTCTCAGGTGGGGGCTCCTGCGGTGGCAGAATAACACCCCCCCCAGGTGAGGGGGCATCTGCTGCAGCACCGGGGGCCTCCTCCAATGCTCCCTAGTTAGCCAGACAGCATCTTTCCAGGCAGCTGCTGGGTCAACAGCTGCACTAACCGGGCTCACGGTAGCGAGAGGAGCGGGCAAGATGGCTGTGGAGCTGGTATCAAGCGGCAATGATTTTTTAAATAAAAGTTTCATTAATATATAATTTATATACTATACAAGTCACCCACTGAAAGTGTACACTTCAGCGGGTTCTAGTATTTTCAACGGTATTTAGTATATTTAGTGTGTGCAACCATCACCACAGTCAATTTTAGAATGTTTTCATCACCTCAAAAAGAAACTCCCTACCCTTTATTTTTTTGACGCCATTTTTTTTCTTGATGAGGAAGATTGGCCCTGAGCTAGCATCTGTTGCCAATCTTCCTCTTTTGTTTTTTTTTCCTCCTGAAAGCCCCAGTACATAGTTGTATATCCTTGTCGCAAGTCATTCTGGTTCCTCCATGTGGGATGCCACCACAGCATGGCTTGATTAGTGGTCTGTAGGCCCACGTCCAGGATCCGAACCTGTGAACCCTGGGCCACTGAAGCAGAGCACACAAACTTAACCACTTGGCCATGGGGCCGGTCCCAAAACTCCCTACCCTTTAGCCAGCATCCCAAAATTCCACCACATCCCCCAGCCCCTGGCAACCAAGAATGTCCTCTCTTTCTCTATGGATCTGCCTGTTCTGGACATTTCATATGAGGGGGATCATGTAGGATGTGGTCTTTCGTAAGTGGCTTCTTCACCACGTTTGCAAAGTTTGCCCATGTTGCAGCGTGTCCATACTTAAATTCCTTTTCATGACCAAATAATATTCCACTGTTTGGCTATGCCACCTTGTGTTGATCAGCTTGTCCTTGACAGACATTTGGGTTTTTCGCCTCTCTTGCCGATTATGAACACGGCTGCTGTGCTATTCGTGCACGAGCTTTCTGTGGACACAGGTTTTCATTTCTCTTTGGTGTATTCCTGGGGGCTGGATGGCTGAGTCGTATGGTGACTTTATATTTCATCGTCTGCAGAACTTCCAGATGGTTTTCCCAAGTGGCTGCACCATTTTCCATCCCTCCAGCCGTGGACGAGCACCCCCGTCTCCCCTCCTCCTCCCCAGCGGACTCTGCTAGGCGTGTAACGGTGTCTCCTGTGGTTTTGGCTTGCGTTTCCCCTCTAATAACGCTGAGCATCTTTTCAGGTGTTCACTGGCCATTTTTGCCTCTTCTTTGGGGAAAGCACCAACCATGGTAAAAATAATCAGCTGGACCTAGAGGCAGCAGGATTTGGGGGAGCAGCTGGGGCTTCAGAGGCTGGAATCCTGGGTTTACATGGATTGTCCCAGCTGGCTGGGCTCTGAGCCAACCAGGCACCTCTCTGAGGTTCCTGGTGAGTAAAATCAGGATAATAACACTAAACTCCCGGGACGTTGAGAGGGTCGAGGTAATGTTAAGTCCAGTCTCTGATGCTTACCAGATGCTTCATAAATGGCTACTATTGTTTATTACTATAAAGCAAATGAGGGCTGGGAGCGCGCTGGCGCTGGCAGGGAAAATGGGCAGCATGGGGAGGCTTCCTGGAGAGAGTGGCTGGGTGGGGCTGCGGGCTGGATGCCCCAGGAGGAGGCGGATGGATGTGCAAGCCAGGCCACTGAATGCTCAGGGGCTGGGACGGAGGTCCAGGATGGTGAGCTGAGAGGCGGCTGGCGACAGGCTGGAGGAGGGGCCTTTAATGGAGGGCCTGCGGAGGCGTCAGGCCTGGGAGCGAGAGGCAAACGGTCCTTTAGAGTCCGCTGGTTGCTGTGGGGAGAGAGGCCCAGAGGGGCGAGATGGAGGGAGGCCTGGGGCCCTGGAGCTTCTCAGAGAGGCCGTCCTGGCCGGTGTCTTGAATTAATCTCAAGAGCTAATTCACGCAAACAGCAGGGAAGAGGCCAAAGCTCCCGCAGGCGGGAAACAGATGCCCTGACCGGGGCCTGAGTGCCCTCTGCAGCCTGACCTTGTCCTTCACACTTTCCCCCCAGAACCACATCTGGCCAACATCCTCGTGCGCTCTGCAGTCTCCTGACCCCCTCCCGTGAGAGGTTCAGTAACTCGCGTGCCTGGGGGAGTCTGGCTGCACCCCCGTGCTTGGCCACATGTCTCTGTCCCAGGGCTCACCCTGGGGCTGGTGGCCTCACAGACTGGGAACGTGTCGCCTCGGGCTCCATCACCCTCGGAGGGCCCCCAAAGTCCTTGGTCCAGAGACGAGAAACCCGTGACTTACCATTTTGAGGAGAAATCCTGTTCCCCTCATTTCGTGTCTCATTTCGCAAATGACAAAGCACGTTGTCTTTGTAATGCACATAATGTAACCTTTGTTAATAGAGTCATGGTGTCTGCGGGTCGCTGTAAAACCTGGAGAGTACACTCCCTCGGGAGAAAATCGAATTCTGGAGCATTTAACAACAAAGTTTTAGACCTTTCAAATAACCAAGCATTGCTGGGAAGATGTCGTATAGGTGGGATTGTCAGATAAAACACAGGGCGCCCAGTTAAATGGGAATTTCAGATAAACAACAAACAATTTTTTAGTATAAGTATTCATAAATAATAAAGTGCAAGTATACATTATAAATAGTCATAAACTATGCATAAACTTATATACATCCCATGCAATATCTAGGATATACTTATGCTTTAAAATTACAAATAATTTTTAATAAACATTTCAAATAAAATGTTAGTTTAATTGAGAATTTTGAATTTTAATAAAAAATGAATAAACTGTATTCTGGACGACGTTTTCGTATAAGTCAGTCTCGTGTGATATTTGGGATGTTGGGGAGCAATGGCTTTTCCTCTATCCAAAGTGGGTTCGTCTGGCTGGAGAACGAATTAAATTCACATGAGACAGAATAGCAAGAGAAAATTAAACAAAGCTTTATGAGGAGCCATGGCCCAGGGCCTTTCTTCCCGAAGGAAGAAAGGGCACCGAAGAAGTGAGGTGCACATAGTGGTTATATACCCCCAAACAGGGTGTTTCACATGTGATTGAAATGTCCCTCCCACAACAGTCACAAGATTGCCCTGTCGGCACAGCGCTTGATGGACACAGCAGGTAGTGGTCTGCTGTCTCAGTGGGCGTAGCCGGAGGCAAGTCTATTGTCTGGAGCTGGGTGGTCACAGGTGAGCGCAGCAATCAGTTCCTAGCCTAAGGAAAGGTGCTTAATCCTTAAAGAAATGCCAATGTTGGGAGGGGGAGGGAAGTCAGTTACAGGAGGTTACCAGACAAGCACAATAAAATGCAAATTTAAGTCCTTGCCTTCCTCATTGATTAAGAGTTTCTAGAGACAAGGTCGTCTCCCCTTCCTCCTGGTACAGAGGGAGATATCTTTACAGACGGAGAGTTCCTTTACAATGTAAATGTCTCTTACAAAGTGTAAGTAAATTCTACTTTTCAGTTTCTTTCCTGTCTGCAAAGTAACTAGCCTCAAATAATCATCATCCCCAAGAGACATATCTTGGGGTGGCCATTTCCAGGTCCCCACAGGACATACTGAAAGTTTCCAGGCTAGTGCTGCCTGATGGGGTCCAGGGTCTCAGTGCCTCCCTGGGCCTCCCCCACCTGCCGTCTCCGTGTCACAAAGCAGATGGGCTGTGAGCAGCTGGGCCAACACCTGCCTCCCCAGAGAGATCTCGCCCTCCAACGGGGGCAAGGCCTTGCCCGCCCAGCAGAGGCAGAGGCTCCTTCCCCATGGGCCGAGAGGCCCACGCCCGAGAGCGGAGAGCCGGGAGCCAGGCCGACCTGCCCGCCTGCGGGCTGCTGGACGGCGGGATAAAATCAATTCTGTAAAATGCTCGGACTGAGGATGGCCCTGCAGCTGGTCCAAGCTCCGTGCTGTCCTCTCTCCTTCCTCCCTCCTTCTTTCTCTTCTTTCTTTTCAAGAGTAACCACAACAAGAAGCACAGTGAAATTCCAGGCTGTTCAGAAGTCCTGGCAGAACGCTGGGCAACCCAGAGAAAGGGGGACTCCTGCTACCAGACCCGTTCTGGGTGATTTCCCGGAGGAACATGGCGGGTGTCCTGAGGGGTGAGTGGCCTTTGCTTTGTTTACGGCAGAGAGGAAGTGAAGGGCACCCCAGGGGTGAATCCCAGGATCAAAGAGGGGAGGTAGGGAAGACCACAGCCGCCAGGACCAGGCGCCCCTCCCCAAGGGCTGGACGGCCACGGGGAGGAGCACAGAGCCCTGAGCCCTGCTGAGGTCTCTCTCCCCAGCTGGAGGACACGAAGGTCACTGGGGTTGTTCCAGGATGTGCTCTAGAGCGGTGGCCAACCGCGGGCTGAGACCTGGCGGGAAGGACAGAGAGCAGAGGGCAAGTTCTAGACGTTAGGAGGCAGAGAGGCAGGGCTGGGGGGCGAGGAGGGAGACTGCAGTGTCCTGGCCCGGGTGAGGGGGCGCTGGTGCAGCAGTAGAGACTGGAAAGAAAAGGCCGGTGTGAGGGAAGTGGGCGGGGGAGAGTTTACTCTCTGAGTGAGCAGCATCCTGGGGTCCTGGGGGCCGACCCTGCAGGCACAGGACAGGACTCACCCCGGGTCTCCCCAACACCAAGGCCTGGCGCCTCTGACCTTGGGCCTCTGTCGGTGTGCGTCCAGAAGCCAAGGCCCGGGCTCCCACCGCTGCCCCTGCTCCTCGGTGGGGACGGACGAGATGCCCACCTCCTCATCCCCCAGGAGTGACCACATGGGCCTCAGTTTCAAGGAGCAAAGTCAGGGCAAATGGGCCCCCCACTGCGAAGCCCTGGCTTGGGTGAGCTTCCCCCCCCAGGGGGCGGTGGGACCACAGGGAGCCCTTCCCCTGGGCCATGAGGACCATGGGGAGGCCACCTGGAGGGTCGAGGCCCGCCTGCCCCGGAAGGCCGTGCCCAGGGAGGTCGAGGTGATGATTTCCTGTGGCAGGTCCTGACAAGCCACCGCTGGCGTTGATAAATAAAGGAAAAATGTGCCCGGATAAGTAGAAGCGGTTCCTGGTGACTTGGCAACCTCGGCATCGTGTGGTTGTCTGCGTTAACCCCTTCTCTCCCAACGTTTCCTCTCCCGATCGGAGGAGCCGGCCAGCCCCTGAATGGTCGCCCATCTGCATCCCTGGAGAAGCCGGGCCCCTCAGTCCCCTGAGTTTACCTGGATGCCAAGTGGGGACAATTATGCTCATCCAACTGAAAGGGGGACTCTGGGTGGGGGGCTGGGTTGAGTAATGTGTGAGCTCGGCTGGGCCATGGTTCCCAGACATTTGGCCCAACATTATTCTGGATGTTACTCTGAAGGTGTTTTGGATGAGATCAACATTTACATCCATGGACTCTGAGCAAAGCAGATTGCCCTCCACAATGGGGGTGGGCCACGTCCAATCAGTTGAAAGACTTAGAACTAAAGGCTGACCTCCCCAGAAGAAGAGGGAATCCTGGCCAGCAGTCAACCTTCAGACTTGAGCTGCAACATCAGCTCTTCCCAGGGTCTCCAGCCTGCCGGCCCACCCTGCAGATTTAGGATTTACCAGCCTCCAAAATTGCATGAGCTAATTCCTTACAATAAATCTCTCTATATAGCTCCACATCCTATTGTTCTGTTTCTCTGGAGAGCCCTGTTGAACACGGGGAGCATCAGGCCATCGAGCTGCCCCTGCCCCCTGGCCAGGGAAGAAAAGGCCGAGCCCTGGGTCCGTGTATTGATGACAAGCATCAGACATACTGCTCCCCAGACTGAGCTGGGGCTGACAGAAGCTTTCTGCAGGGGTCACATTTGGGCCAAATAACCCCGCAGACCCCACAGAGCCCCTCTCCCCGCCGCCTGTTCCAGCCCCACCTCTCCATCCTCGACATCGCTGCACCACGTGTGGCGATCATTATTGCCGCTGCTAACAATGCTCTGCCGGGCCCCTGTGCCCGCCAACACAGCACTTCACAGCGCCCAGGGCTTTGCCGTGGATCTCCGCCGCCTTCCCGGGTGTATTTCTGCTCTGCCTTTTCAGAAGTGCTCCCACAGGAGGTGTGGTTTTGGGGACCCACCGCCTGGACCTCCCCTTTTCCCACAAAGACAAAGACATTTCCTTCATGTTGGGACTCCAGTCATGCAGGGGCCCCACTGTGGAGGTCTGCTGGGGAGGGGCCCTGCCAGCCAGGACGGGAAGCGGCAGGAGGACGGGGACCCCTGGAGTCAGGGTTCCTACCCGGCCTCAGCCCACCTCCCCAGCCCGCAGGAGCCTGGTGCTGAGAGCTCGTCCCTTCTGTTGGGAAGAGCCCAGAACAGACCACGACAGCCCCTCCTCATTTGCATGCTGGGGCCACAGGAAGGAGCAGTGTTCTGAGCCACTGCCCACCTGTCTCCAAAAAGTGTCCAGAATTCACTCGAGGAGACCCCAGGCTGCTCCCTGCGTCTCCAAACCCGCCGTTTCTGGCCAGAGTCGATATGACTCCCAGCACACTCATTCTTCCTCCATGGCTTTCCTGAAGGCACCGGCCTCACCCAGGACCGTCACCCAGCGGCCACCGGAGGGCTGACCCCTCAGGCTGGGACCTCTAGGCCTCTTCCCTCTCACTCTCCCAGAGGCCGGCTGCTTCCATCACCCACTGTCCTTCAGAAGGTGGGTAGAGGGACAGAGAAGACAGTGGAAGAAGATAGATGACTGGAGAAATGAATGAATGAATGAATGAATGCTTGAGCCTGACTTCTTCATACGGCACAGCTGGGTTCCATGACTTTAACACACCTATAAAAGCAACAGGGCAGATCATAAAACAAGAAAAAAATCAATGTGAAAAATGGGGATACTCAATCTGGCTGGATTCCTGGGTGAGCTGCTCACCACCCACCTCGTTGGCGGGACTGGAAGAGGAACACGAGTAAGTGGCCATTTGCTCGTGTTTCTTCGGGTTCTGGCAGCCGGAGCACTTGTTTCTGTGGAGGAGCCAATAACACTGTTTTAAACTCGTTGAGCCGAAATGCACACAACACAAAATTAGCCATTTTGCAGAGAACAGTCAGTGGCACTGAGCACAATCACAATGTTGTGCAAAAACCACCTCCAGCTAGTTCCACATTTCCAGCCCTCAGAGTCAAACCCTCGGCCCATGAAGCAGTCTCCCCTACATTCTCCCCATCGCCCAGCCCTCGGCAACCCCCGGTGCGTCTCTGTGATCTGCCTGTGCTGGAGAGTTCACGTAAACAGCATCACACACCAGGCGACCTTTCATGTCTGTCATCTTCCTCTCAGCATGACTTAGAGATTCATCCACGTTGCAGCACGCATCAGGACTTCACCCCTTGTTATGGCTGAGTAATACTCCACTATATGGAGGGACGTCATTTTGTCCATCCATCCATCCCTTGATGGATATGCGGCTTCTTTCCCCCTTTCGACTGTCGTGAATGATGCTGCTAAGAGCAAGGTGTACGTGTCCTGATTTGAGCCCTTGTTTGCAATTCTGTGGAGTATATACCGCCAATGATTTGTCATAAAACTTGGAACCCCCTCAGTTTTCAGGCATTATAACATGACCAAGGGCACCGAGTCAGGAACCGCAGGGCCAGGCCTGGGACCAAGTTCTCCTGATTGTGCGCCGTGCTCTCTTCCTGCAGCCGCCCCCACGTTGATAAAGGTCCCCGAGGAAGGAAATGGAAAATGTGACCCACTCGCCTGCGTAGGTTGGGCAACACCCACCAGGCCAGGCCTCAAGCAGTGTTGTCAGGCGAGGGGCCCAACCGCCTTCCACCGCCCACCACGGCCACGTGGAATAGCCGGGATGGCCCACCTGCTGGGGCAGCTCCAGGAAATCTGGTTAGGGCCTCGGAGAGGGATCAAGGTTCAAGCCTCGCACGGTCGGAGGCAAGGCCTTTGCTTCCGTGGAGGGTTAATCCAGAGTCTGGGTGGAGCGAGGTGAGCAGGAGGAACGAGCTCCTTAGGGAGGCCCCACCCCGTTACTCAGCGCCAAGTAAACATCAGCTATTCCCACTCGGGGCTAAAGGGATGAAAAGGAAAGTTCCTTGTGGATGCCACCATCCCGAGAGGCCACCGAGAGCCTTTGAGGGTTTCTCTGCGTGGGAAGAGAAATCGGTGTCAGCTGATCAGTTCCAAACCAACGGAGCGGGTCTTTGGGGTCAACGGGGCTCCACGTCACCCAGGACGTCCCCTATGGGCAGCTTCCTGTTCTCCCTCACGGAAGCCGTGACATTCTCCGCACCTGGTCCAGTGGCTGGCGCTTCGGCGAGGCCGGAGAAGGTCTGTTGAATTGAAGTTGAAACTCAAGGCAGATGCCCTAAAAAAGTGAAAGCAGCTGCCCTCGATTCCTGTAATTCGGGATCCCTCAGAGAGAAGGGCCTCCCACCATTGGGTCCTCCCTCGTGCTCATTTCCCGAACCCCATGGCGCTCTCTCGTCAGCAGACACACAAGTGGTAGACGGCATTGTCCATCTCTTTTGTGTTAGTTTGTCTGCTTTTTAATCAAATCAGTAAAAATACACAGTGTAACTCACGACAAGGAAACAGGACACAGTGGTCCCCCGCCACCCCCTGTCCTGCCTCCCAGCCCTCCTGATCCAGCTCTGGCCCGGCGGGGCGGCCATGTCCACCTCGCAGCCTCTCCTTCTGCTGTTCACCATACATCACATGCTGACGCTGCTGTCTGTCTGCGTTTTCCGTTTAAGATTTTAGCTATTCATTTCCGACTGTGGAAGACGACGTGTAACTCTTTCACAACAACCCCAGCCGCACCCACAGCCACCCAGCAAAGTTATGTCATCGTCGTCGGTGAAATCAAATTCACTGCTCATCCATCACTACGACTCATTGATCTTTAGACCCCCCACCCCTCGCCTGTGTGGACCAAACGTGAAAACTTTCCCACTGCTCAGCTAGAAATGCTGCATAAAATGTGAAAATCCTCTTCAATGACTAGCAAAACATCCCAGGAGGAAAGGAAACACCATCTCCAGAAAGAGAAGAGAGACGTGAAGAGCGGCCTGGTGAACGTGGCTGCTCAGGGACCGTGAGACTGTGCCAGTCTCCATCCCCGGGGAGCTGGGGTTGACGTTCCAGAGACAGGAGAGAAGGCTGGGGGCCCACGGGAGGCAGCTGTTCTACGTGGGACCCTTGAAGGGCCCCTCCTGAGGGCAGAAATCCACCCACCAGCAAAGGGAGAGGATCTAAAAGCAAATCCATCTCAGCTCGCGTCGTGGGCGGGAAACAGTCTCTCTGGGAACTTGTGATGATGGGCCTGTCCTCTGCAGGTTTGGGACTCAGATGTGTTCCATCCGCATGGTCCGGGACCCACAGAGACCTGAAAATGCATAAAAGTGATCACAGGCTATACAATACAAACCAGAAGTCCTACAAATACCAAATCTCTCAGGAAAGACGCAGCCTCAGCCCAGGCCCAGGTGGTTCCCACAGGGAGAGCTCTGCTGAAATGAGCTCACAATCCAAAATGATGAACCACGAGCAGCCATCCACCAGCAGACCCAAGAAACGGGGAAATGAGGTCCCTAAGAACCTCAGGGAAGAGGAGTGTCAGAGAGCAGCTTTAAATAGGTATGTTTAAAACGATTATAGACGTAAAACAAGGAACTGAACACAGACACTACTGAGAAAATAAGGCAGATTTAGAAGAAATGAAGTAGAACTTTTAGGAATGAAAAATACAGTGCGTGAAATAAATTTCTCAGCGGGTAAGTTAACCACGGACTAGACGCAGTCTCATCACCAAGTCGGCTCCACTCAGTGACGAGAAGACACGGCTCCTATTTAGAGGTGAATTATGCAGAATTTAGCAGACAGAGATAAAAAGATGGAAATACGAACAGAAAGTTGGGAATTGAAGGAGAAAATTCAAAGGAGATGTAGATTGAAAAATCGCTTTCCTCGGCACGTCGACGGCATTGTTCTCTTGTCTTCTGGCTTCTCCTTTGTTGTCCGGAAGTCTGATGCCAGATGACTTAGAATCCCCCTGACCCCTGAAGCTTTTGGGATCATCTCTCCATCCCCGTTCTGACACTCCAGGGTGCTGCTCTGACGGCTGTCCCCTCTGTCATTGCTCTCAGCACACAGTGGCCTTCTCTGAGATTCGTGTCTTATTTGGGGATGTTTTTTTCTTTCTCTGTTTCTGGAACTCCTATCATTGGGATGCTGGGTCTCCTGGAACGATTCTGACCTTCTTTCCTTCTTTTAACAGTTTTATTTCTCTCATCACGTTTATAATTTTTTCAATTTCTGTTCTGGTTTCCACTTACGTGAAATCTTCTGTTTTCGCTCTGAGATGCTTGTAGATTTTTTTTGTTTTCTCCTGATCCATCCTTTGCCTTCTGATTCTTCTCTCTGCTCGTTGGGCTGGTTGGGAGTAGCATCTTCGGCTTTCTGGTGAGGGGCATTCTTTGTGTCCAGAGGGATCACTGTTTATTTTCCAGACATGAGTTCGTAACAGATGTCTGGAAACCCCGTGTGCACGGGTGGGGCATATCAATGAGAGTGTGTCTCTGCAGGATGATGGGGGCAGGGACCTTGGAGTGTCAGGCTGCAGATCTTTTCCTGCTTGGAGCTGCTGGATGCTGAGGGAAGGGAGAGGCTGGAGGGGTGGGGCGGTGAGGCACTTCTCACCTTCAAGTACACGGATTAGATCTAATTTCCTCCCACTGAGTTCCTTCCCCAAGCCGACTCCACACGCACCAGGAGTCATCGGGTCCAGGCACATCTGGTTCAACCTTGTCCCATCTGATGGAGTGGGGGCAGGGAGGGACCCCTGGCTGTGCGGGGCGAGAGGAGGTCTGCGTCTCCCCGTTACTGGTAAAGAAGAACAACCTTCTTGCGTCCGTCCCACCCTTCTCCTCGGCCTTCACAGTCGGGTGCAATCACCTCTGCAGGCTGACATTATTATTGTTAGATTCAACAGATTTGGTTGACTTTGTTCCTGGAGGCACAAGGAGAGGTCGGGAGGCGAGGGAGAATCCTGCTCTCCCCAGGAGTGGCTGGCCTTCTTGAATCAGCGAGACTTTGCCTGTGGGCAAGCCTCTCTCCCCACAACCACCCGGGAAAGAGAAAGAAAGAGGACGCCCCGTGGCCACAGCCCACAGAGGAGGCCGCTTTCTCCCTGAGCAAGGGCCACCTCCCCACCAAGCCCACTCACAGGGCTCGCCAGGTGCCACCTCACCTCAGTCTCGTTTTTCTGGTGGCACAGCTGGTCCAGGCAGTGACTCGGGAGGAAGGAAGACACCCACAGGGACACCTCATTCTTCTTGGTTGCCACAGAGGGACCAAGGCTTAAGGAGACCTCCAGGCTCCATTCCAGGGGCAGCATCTGACCCAGACGTTGTCATATAAAAAGCGGGGCTCCTCCCCCCCGTGCCCTGGATCCCCACTCTCTGGGGCAGCTCTTACTTGGGGGAGCACCTTCTGAAGATCTTCACACAACCCTGTATTTATTCTTGTAACTGCACACGATCCTACATGTGAAATGCTAAGGCAGGGACATCGCCTGCCCTGGAGCCTGCTTGCTTATGTCCCACTGCACTTTTTCTCTTCCTAATCCAGCATCTGAACACTTTTTTGTTTTTTTTTTTTATTTGAACTTACTTCTTTTAGTGCAAACATTTTCACTATAGATCTTAGCACTTTCCACCAGCCAGGGAGACTCTGTTTACTCTTCGTTACTCTCTGTTAACCTCTTCATCATCAGGGCCCACGGCAGTTACCTGGGAGGCTCTGGAATGTTCTTTCCCTCCCGTGGAGAGCAGAGGTGGTCAGCCCGAGCAAGGGGGTTGTTCCTACAAGCCTTTCCCCATTATTCGGTGGCTTCATTCCTTCAATTAGGTGGGCTCTCTCTTAGGTCCCACTCGGCTTAGGGACGCTGGGGCGCCCCCACTCTCCTCCGCTGGGATCCTGGCTCTGTGCCTCCCCTTCCAGGCAGAGCTCAGTGGCTGGAGGTGGCTGTCCTCCTCACTCCAGATGTGGTTTGGGGCTTCACTGAGCTCTGGGACCAGGGGTTCTTCCTCCACCTCTGACACAGCTAGCGGGTAGCCCCTCGACTCTCTCTGACCCACCTGCTGTGGCTTTGAAGTCACTGGGTACCGTCTCCATTGCTGGGCTGACAGGTGGTCCTTCCAGAACACCCGCCGCCCTTCTCCCATGGTCCCGAGGGGGGCCGCCGCGGATCAGGGAGCCCCATCTGTATTCCTGAGAAATGCACACACACACACATTCCACGCACCGCTCCAGGTCGTTTGCAGGTTGTCCCAGCTGCTCTGTGGCTCTCCACAGAGGGTCCCCCACGTGAGAACACCTGTGGCTGCAGCTACCCAGGAACGAGTCCACCTTTTCCAGTAAGAGCACCCCTGATTTTCCCTTAGGAAACTACCACCCCCACTTTCAGGGATGAGATCCTCCAGCCTGATCCAGCCTGGTCAACCAGAACATTCTCTTTCCCTGGCTGCCACGATCGCTTTTAGGAACAGATATGGCCAGACAGAGGGGCCACCATATTGCATCAATTCTGAGATGCCATGAATTAGAAAATGTACCACTATCTAAAGCACTTCCAAAAGAGAAAAATGCTGCCAATTTCAATCATAAGATGCCAGCAACTTTCTCAAGTTAAAATTTGGGGATGGGGGGGGAGTCTAAGCATCTATGAATTATGTTTAATTTGGGAGTTAGGAAGCGGGAATTATTGTGAGAAAGAAGCTCTCTTTCTGCTGGAATCCTCGAGCAGAGGCTATTTAAGCTTGGAGATGTCGGGGCCATATTTTTGCAAGGGGCCTGCCCATTAGTGAAGCCAACATCGAGGAAAGGTGACGTCATGTGAACGCCTGGATCCAGCCATTCCTGACACTGGTATTTCATAAGGCAGTACATTTTTTTTTGCCAGTGGGGCCTAAAGCACTGACTAGCACCAGTGCATGGAACAGACTGCACATCCTGTGTCTCTCCTCATGCAACAGTCACCATCAGTGCCACTGTCCCTCTGATCATGGATGTGTCCGTGCAGACACAACAGAAGGCTTGAGCTCCAGCACCTGAGAATGTTGGTGCAAGGCCTAGTGTGGTGCAGTTCTGAACTTCTGACTTCATGTGATAATTAATTATAAAGGGAGGGAGGGAAGCAGGAAGGAAGAAGGATGGATGGAAGGAAGGAAAGTGGGGGAGGTGATTGGTGAGGAAATCTTGTCCAGGGTTAAGAGTCTGTGTTTTCAAGAACTGGCCACGACAGTGAAATCTTAGGGGCAAGGATTCTCTCTCCTCTGAATGCCGACTTCTGTGAATGCCAGCTCCCTTTCTGCTGCCGTGTCACCCGGAGGCCTTCAGAACACCACCCACCACACCCATGCTTTTGCAATAAGCAGCTAATGCTTGGCACGGTGAAATGCCTCTGAAAGACAAAGGCCCCACAGAACTGGAACCAGGCTCAATGACCTGGAAGAAGATGGTGACTCTTGGCTCATCAGTGCTGTGGAGTGGAGTGGTCGAGGGGTAAGCCAGCTGTTTGCTAAGGAAGCCCTTGGCACACAGGGACGTGGGCCACCAGCCGTCACCGTGAGAGCTCCAGGAGGCTGACTGGCTGCCCAGCAGGGACTTCAGAAGGACGCTGCACTGGGGCCCAACATCTCCTAAGATTTGTAGGACACAGTCATGAAACCATGGAACCAGAAGGAATACGCCATTCATGGCCAGGCGGCCAACCTGTGCTCTGAGACAGCACAGCTTCAGGCGTGTGTCTGTAAGATCTGCTGACAGACAATAAAGTCGTGGTGCACCTGAGCCCAGCGGGGCCCGGCTCTCAGTTGGCTGGAGGTGAGCAGAGATGGGCATAAGAAGGGTCACATGGACCCGGGTTCTCCGTGCCCGGCAGGGTGGAGGGTGGACAGTGGTGGGACTGACTCCGCGGCTGAGGGTGAGAGCTTTGCTAGTGGTTTGCTGGGTGGCCCCCAAGCTGGGTATCCTGGTCAGTAACTGGGGAACGTTTGGTGCCGACTCCCCCCGGTTCTGACCTCATCCCAGGCTGCTAGGAGGAATGCAGCGAGCAGATCATCTGTGGACCCGGATGTCAGGGCTTGGGGTGCTGCCCTGTGGCTCCCCTTGCTCCAGCTCAGGAGAACCACTTCTCTTCTAGAACCTTCCATCTCCATCTCTCAGAGCTGCTGCAGAAAGGCTGGCATGGCTGACAGTGCCCGGGGCTAGGGGCCTGGAGGGACGGGCTGGGGGGTGTCCTAAAGGACCCTCAGCCCCAGAGCAACAGCAGAGCACATGTAAGTGAAGACCCACTTTTGCTTCCTTCCAGGAACAAAGGGGCAGTTTTTTCCTAAAGTGGAAGAACTAAGAGAAAAGATCATGCGGTCCTCAAACCAGGGTGAAAAAGCATGGAACAGGGATCAGAGGGAAAAGGGAAAAAAACGTTCAAATTTTCTGAGAAGTGAAGGAAAAATGTAACATTGTTAACCTATCTCAAGACAGGAAGGGAAGTGACGGAGGTACCTAACAGAGAAAAAGCAAAGTTAAGCCAAATGGCAGAGTCTTAGTAAGACAAAGTTCATAGGTCTTGATTCCTGGCACAATAGGATTTTTAAAAGAATTGTCACTCCACAGGCTGGGGAACTTGGCTGGTGCACTGCTGGGAGGAACCTGCTGGCTCAGCCTCTGTGAAGGGACATAGGCTGAGGTGGCAGTCAGCATGGCAGAGAGATCCACCACACACTCGGGACCCGGCAAATGTGCACATATGTTGAGGATGATGGGGACCGACCTTCTCCTTGTCAGAGGAAGTAGATGCAACATGGATGAGCTAGAATAAATCCTGGGATGTTCAATTCTAATTGAAGGCATTGTTGCAAAATCATGGTTCTTAAAAAGATGCAGAGATGTGTACGTGTATATGTGTGCAAGTTATGCACACAGTTTCCCTACGTCTGTCTGCAGAGAGAGCACAGCCATGACGACACCCCCGGAACAACAAGCACACCTAAGGCCCAGATCTTGGTTTCTAAAGACCATTCTCCACTGAAGAAACTGGAGAAACGGCTGCTTCTGAGGCTGGGCTGGGGGAAGCACAGATGAGCCTGGAACATCTCATGTGTCAGAAAGGAAGATGTGCTCAAAGGACGATGGAGATGCTTCACGGGGACACAAGCGTGACGGCACTCGAACTGGCCAACTCAGGGATAATTTGAACATCAAAATGAGTGATAACAATGGAGTGGAACCTACGGATCAAAGAGGACTCCGTGACTGCACACTGATAGAAATAAAAAATTAAAAGGAAAGCTACACTTCATACACAATAGCCCATCTGTGGTATTTCTGCCCAAAACACACAGCCTAAATTAAATCCTTAGCAGAATTAAGACAAACCTAAACTGAGGACATTCTACAAAATAACTGGGTGTACCTCCCAAAAAGGCAAGGTCATGAAGGACAAGCCTGAGGAGCAGAGGCCTGAAGAGTCAGGATAACCGAATACAGCAGGGGCCCGGCCAGAGGCGGAAGGAAGACCCCCTTCGTTGCTGCTGGTGGTGGTTGTTTTTTCTACAAACAGTTTTGAGACAATCAGAAAATCCTTGAAAAGGATTTATAGATCAGGTGGTAGTATTGTAGCACTGTTAATTTCCTGATTTGGAGGGGCTATATAGGAGAAAGTCCTTGTTTTTAGGAAATACACACTGGAACATTTAGGAGTCCTGGGGCACATTGTCTGCAACCTACCCAAATAGATGGATGGATGGATGGGTAGATGGATAGATAGGTGGATGGATGGACGAGTAGATAAGTGGGTGGGCGGGTTGATGGATAGACGGGTGGATGGGTGGATGGGTGCGAGATGAGAAAGAAAACAGAATGATCAGGCCAATGAGATAAAATGTAAAAAACTGAGAAATCTAGGTGAAGGGTACCCCAGAGTTCTAGGCACTATTCTTATATTCTTTTCTATAATTTGTCATTATTTCAAAACATAAAGTTAACAAATGAAAATAAGAACTATAAACTTAGGAAGAAAAAAAAACCTTGTGTTGGGAGCTTCTTCCACCAAGACTAGGTCAGCTCCCCGCTGGTGCACAGTGTGGAAGCCGGGGTCCAGCCTTCCACCTCCATCGTGCCCCCATGTCACAGGCAAATTCAGTGCACACGGACCACCCTTACCCAGGGCATCTCCACACCACAGAGGACCGTCTCAAACCGCTGGTTTTCAGAAGTCAGACGACTTGAGCTCATTTATATGAAAAAGCAGTCTCACTGACTTCAAAAAAGTAGAAGAGTACTTTGCTTTATTGACATCAAACAGAACTTTGTTTCTTCTACATGTTCTATATAATAGTAGCACAAGGGAGTTAAAAGCAGGAGGCATATTAAAACATAGCCACTTCTAAGCAGTCTGGATATTTCCTATCATAGAAAAGAAGAACCCTGCCCACAGATTCACATTAACATACACGGTACGTTAACATCAATCTCGGTACCGCACGCCGGGCAACGGGCGTGTGTGCGTGCGGGGTTGCAGGCTGCAGCAAACTCGCGAACAACAGTGTTCGGGGGGCACCACGTGGGACACACGTGACAATGAGGAATGAGGCTAATCTAATCTTTTACAGCCAGGAGTGTGCGGGGGGGGGGGGGGGGGGGGCCGGGGGGGGGGGGGCTCCTGTGTGGTGCGGCCGTCTGTCCGGCAGGTCAGACACGCCCGTGGAGCCCCCACAACAGGGGCGTTCAGCACAGCCAGCCAGCCGACCGAAAATCAGAGCTGGAAAGAAACCGACGAGGAAGGCGGTTCCTCCACCTCGGTAATACTGTTTTTAGTCCAAAAGTGAGGTTACTGGCTCTGGAGTTCAAAAAGCATTTTATGCCGTAAGAACGGAATGAGAGCAAGAAGATAGGCATGTGGCCGCCCACGAGGACTGATGGAAGGACACATCTGGAGACATAAGGGCTGGTAAGATCACCGTTTTTTGTTTTAAAAACCAACCTTATTAATTTATACTCATTCCTCACAGACCAGACTATCCAATGATCTGAACATTTTGAACAGGTTTAAAGCAACAGTTGATACTGTGTTCATCTAGCAGAGATATTCTATTAAAACAAGAATCCCACTAAACTTTCTGGAACAGGCTGCGTGCCCTGCGGCCGCACATGAAGACAAAGGGCAGCTCCTCCGGCGTCCGCCTCCCCAGCTGGGGCCCCGAGCAATCATAGGTGGCTCAGCTCAGGACAAGGCAGACCCAATCCTGCCCGCGGTTTTGTCACCGAGGGGCCAAGATCAGGAGCAAGGAGCCCAATGAAATGACTCCGACCCATCGTCCCTCTGACACCAGGCGCACTGAGGGGTGGACGGGTCACACATCCTAACCAACTTCATCCAGGGGGGAACACGCCCAAGCAGACGCCCGGCACGAATCAGGAGTCAGCAACCCCCTGCCTCTTGACAGCCCGCTCGGTCAATGTTCCGCCAGGCCACTGACAAATGAGCGAAGCTGACCAGTGTGGTGTCATTCTGTCCCCTCAGGGGAACATGACGATGGGACAAGAACCCCGCACAGGGCCCCGGTCTCCGTGGGCAGCAGACTAGGTCTTGCTCCGCCGGAGGAGTGTGGCTGAGGGGCTGTGGCTGCCCTGGAACTTGAGGCTCTGCAGGTTGACGTGGGCCCCGTGCTTGAGCAGCGTCTCCACTGTCTTGGCGTGCCGGCCCTGGGCAGCCAGGTGCAGCGCGCTGAGGCCCTGCTCGTCGGCCAGGTTGAGCACGTCAGCGCTGACCAGCTCCTCCACCACCTCCGAGTGCCCGCTGGCGGCGGCCAGGTGCAGCGCCGTCTGGTTCCGGGGCCCCCGGGCCAGCACATCGGCCTTCTCCTCCACGAGCAGCTTGACAGTCGCCAGGTGCCCGTTCCGGGAAGCCAGGTGCAGGGCAGTGCAGCCCTCCGCGGTCACTGCCTCCCTGCTGGCGCCTCGATGCAGGAGCAGCCTGGCGGTGCTCGTGTGCCCCGTCTCCGCGGCGACGTGCAGGGGCGTCTGCGCGAGCAGGTTGCGGACATTGATGTCGGACCGCAGGTCGATGAGGATGCGGGCCACGCGGTAGTGCCCCCGTTGGGCGGCCAGATGCAGGGGCGTCCTCCCGTCCAGCGTCTGGGCGTTCACGCTCACCCCCGGCTGTTTCGCCAGCAGCTTGACAATGGGCAGGTGGCCCTGCCAGGCGGCGTAGTGCAACGGCACCCAGGCGTCCTTCCCCTGCAGGCCCACGTCAACACCTCGGCGCAGCAGGATGCGCACGATGCTCTCCTGCCCGTGCTGGCAGGCCACGTGCATGGGCGTCCGGCCCTCGAAGTCCACCTCATTGATGGAGGCGTTCTTCTCCAGCAGCAGCCGCGTGCTGCACTCGTCCCCATTCTGGGCCGCGAAGTGGAGGGCCGTCCACTGGTCCTCATCCGTGGCGTTGATGCTGATCTTCCGGGACAGCAGGAGCTCGACGACTCCCCGCACCCTCCTCTCCACGGCCAGGTGCAGGGGGGTGGAGCCCTTCCTGTTGGTCAGGTTGGGGTTGGCATTATTGAGGAGAAGCCACTTGACACACTCCTCCTGCCCGGCCTCCACAGCCAGGTGCAGCAGGCTGGCGCCACCGTCCAGGACCAGATCAACGTCCTGGGGCTGCAGGATCTTCATCAGCCTGCTGGTGTCCCCGTTCACGACGGCGTCCACGAGCTTCTTCTTCTGGATGTCTGTAGTGCTGAGATCTGCGGGCAGAGCAGACGCAGGGGTCAGGAGAGGCTGCTCGCCTGCAGGCTCCCCGAGGCCCGGCTGGTGTCCTAACGGGGCCCACACCTCCCCACGGCCGCCACGTCACTTTTCACCTGAAACTGCTTAAGTCTTGTGCTGTCTGCACTGATTTAATCTTGGGTCTAGCGGGGAGGGGGAGAGCTTGGGCAGGTCAGTTAACGTCTCCAAGGTGCTCTTTTGTCAATTTGCAAAACAGAAATCATTCTGGCCATCCTGTAGGGCCGTGATGAGATCAAGAATGTAAAACTCAGGCCCCTGCTGGTGCTCAGAAATGGCAGTGATTACCAACAGGAAGGGAGGGAGAGAGGGAGGGAGGGCACAGACCAGTGCAGCCCCCAGTCCACCCGAGAGCTCGCAGCTCCTACCCCAGCGACACCCCTCCAGGGCCCACCTGCCTGCTCCCAGCCCATCCTCCAAATGGTGGTTCTCGTCCCGGCAACACCACTAGAAAGTTTCCTGCGATAACCCTCAAAGGACTGAATCTCCGATTTCAGGAGGACCCTTATTCGCCATGAAAAGGGTTTTTAACATAAAAACTCTCCTGCATTGTCTGGAGTCCTGATTCACATTGAACAATATGCCCTCGCAAGAAACACTGCCAAGGGGACTTGCCTGGGAGGGCGGGGTGCTGGGTGGAACTAAGAGAATGCCATCAACCCAGTCTGGACCTGGTGTTTTTACTGTGACTTCTGAGTTGGGCCAGGAATTGATCCTCCCTAAGTAGGAAGACGTCATCCAGACAGAAAGTTCTACATCTTTCTCCGAGGGAGACGGGGTATTTCTTTCCTTTTACCTCATCTTCACGGCTTACTTCCCGTCTGGCTGTCCAGCCAGAGCCTTCCCCATCTCTGTGTCTCCGTCTTTTCTCAACCCTAAATGCCCTCTTTCACCTCAAATTTTCCACTCTGAAAATCCCAGGAGGCCCACAGCATCCGGGAAAAGTGCTCCCTTCCTGGAGGAATTCCTCGATTCGTCAGGAAAAGCAAACATCCCCTCCTCCTGGTGTCTGCACCCCTTCCACGACCCTCCAGCACCGGGCCACCCCTGCAGTGCAGCCCCGAGCGTGAGCATCTGTCCTCCCCTCCCAGGGCTGCAGCCTCCTGAGAGGCAGGACGTGACCACAGCCCATCCTCGCAGGCAGCAGCGAGGGGCTACAGTAAGCACCAGCCCCCACACCCAAGGACCAGCGCTCAGGGCAGGGAAAGGGAAAAAAACACCCTCTAAAAAGAAAACCTATCAAAATTAACATCAGAAGACAGGATGAGCTAACTGAGAAGGGTCCCACCTAACAGGCAGCATAGAGACATATAGATGGGACCAGGGTAAGTCACCCCTTACAATGCACAGGTGTAGTAGATGGGGACCCCAGAAACGAGAAAGCATGGGGCTATTTACCCAGCACTGTCTGAGAAAGGGGTGCAGGGCTGATATCAACAGAGAGAGATCTCCAGGGTGTGGGGTTCGATTCACCCACTGGGCTCCCTTGATGCAGCTTGGGGTTTTCAAGCTGCAAACCTGAGGTTGAAGCCTGCACTGGGTATGGGCACAGGTAAGACCCCCCTCCCCCCGCCACGCACAAGCAGGTGCGTGGCACCATTCCCTTACACTTACGTGACACCCCACAGAGCTGGCCAGCCAGTGTCCATCTGTGCTTTGTGCTCAGTGAACTAACTATGCCACTGACCCCCAAAACCAATTAGCGAAGGGAGGGAGAAAACAAAGAATTACTGCGTGGTCAAGAAACGGGGTGCCTGATCCTTTTTAGTTGCTCACGGACACCATACACCCTGCCCGCGCGCCCCAGCCCCATGATGAAGCTCATTCTTCCCCAGGGTGTGGGGTCCTTGCTCACCGCCCGTCGAAGGCTCCCGCTCAAAGGACAAGGACAGCGACCCTCTGGAGGAAAAGGCGGAGTCGACGGAGGACACCCCTGAAAGCCGCTTGCCGCTGTTGGCCGAGGGCAGCTTGGACTCGGAGGAGCTGCGGCTGAGCTCTTCCGGGCCCTCGAGGGTCTGAGAGATGCCGGAGTCCAGCTGAGACAACAGCTCGGAGAGGCTGCAGTCGGTATCGAAGGTCGGGGCAGAGGCTCGCTTGAGGGGCGCGGGCACGGGCGCCTGCAAGGACGAGCAGAGGGAGGTGGCTGAGACCCCATCCACGACACGAGCGGGGAGGCAGAGGAAGAAGGGTGGATGGGAGGAAGGAAGGGGAACACGTGGGTGCACCGTAAGCCAAGCAGGGGACTCAACTCCCTGTTACCATCCGCGCGGCGCCAGGGAGCCCAAAGACAACGCGCTGGGTCCACCAACGGGAACGACATTGGAAGATAAAGTGGACTTGATAAAAACGGCAAGTCCAGCATCACGCTGCCAGGGCCCCACCTGCCCGGTGGCACGGCACAGAGCGCCATCCAGACAGAAGGCAGAACACAAATAAGCTGCCTAAGCGTGACGCCTGAGTGCTGGGCTGTGTCCGCCCAGCACGGGTCGGCAGGGTGAGAAACAGAGGAGGGAGCTGGGTCCCTGACCACCTGCGAGGCCTCCGTTGAGCCGTGCGAGTCTGGCTTGGGGGCCATGTGGACAAGGACGAGGAGTGGAGCCAGCACACGCCCCTCCATGTTCAGATGCTGAGTGCCCCACAGAGGTTTGCTTAGCTCCCAGCCTAACGCCAATGGCCTGGGACAAACGCCAGCACCAGAGAACATGTCAGGAAGTCAGCTTCTCAGGCTTCACCCAATGAGTCTCGTTACCTTACAGGTATTGGGTTAGGCCTGGCATAATTTCTTATCACATCTTACGTCACCGGTGTGGCACTCAGGGAACAAATCATTTATGAGCAGTTAAAAAGTGCCAGGCCCCCAAGCCATGAGTGCAAAGACCCCCAGACCCCACACCCACTCCCCCAACCGGGCCCAGCAGGGGCCTCCCATCCCCTGCTGCAAAGAGCAGCCAATGGCGGCATCTTAACGCCCAGCACAGGCCTGCATTGTTCATTTGTGACCACAGCCAGGGTGGGGATGGACGCAGTTGGGCAGAAAATGACTCTGGGGCCACCGAGGGTGGCCACAGGGCCTGCCCTCCTGCCACCAAGCACAGGACTCCCAGAACTGGTTCACCAGAGAAGCAAGCACGTGGCCTCCTGGCACAGGATGGAGCTCAGATGGCAGGTCCGAGCCACAGAACAGGGGTGAGGGGTCCAGGCTGGCAGGGGAGTGTGCAGAAAGGAGAGGCCCGGGGTTCGGAAAAGTCAACCCGAGGCCCATGCAGCAAAAAGAAAGCCTGCGGGCGATGCCCATTACCTCGCTCTTGGGCGCAGGCGGCGTTTTCACGTCCAGATCTCGGGTCATCTCTTTCACCTCCTCGTCAGGCTTTTCACACAGGTCCTCGGTTTCAGAAGTAATTTCTTTTGGGGAGAAAACAAGAAAGGGCACGTCACTCAGAAAAGGACTCGTGAGTACAGCTCTACTGAAACGTGCAACCTTGGGGATGGAAGAAGCAACACCCTAAGGGCACACGTCTTGGTGGACTCGGTCTGCACCGCAATTCCCACGCTGCTGGCCCCCCGCTGAACTCACAGACAATCGCCTGGGGCCTCCGAATGGGCCAAACCAGGCCTCCCACCAGCAACCATCTGCAGGGTCAGACTCAAGCAGGAGCCACGCTGTTGCAGTTTCCAAAAATCCTCAGGGAAACATCAGGGGACCATCTGCCAGACCCACCAGCGGGAGTCCCCCTGATGGCCAGGCTGCCAGCACCCAGCACCTCATTCAGGTTGTTTCCCTGAGTATTGCTGTTTTGTTTTGTTTTTTTTGCTGAGGAAGATTCACCCTGAGCTAACATTTGTTGCCAATCTTCCTCTTTTTTTGCTTGAGGAAGATTGGCCCTGAGTTAACATCTTGTGCCCATCTTCCTCTATTTCGTATGTGGGATGCTGCCACAGCTTGACTGATGAGTGGAGTAGGTCCATGCTCAGGATCCAAATTCGTGAACCCGGGCCACCAAAGCAGAACATGCAGAACTTTGACCACTTGGACAGGGGCCAGCCCCTTCCCCATGTGTTTTAAATGCAGTGATCGTCTTCATTTTCCTAAGGATCATTTTTCTAACCAAACAACACATCTGTTCCATGGGGACAAGACCCCAAGAGAAGTGCAAAGGAAGCCTCAGGCCAGCAGTCACAGCAGTCCCTAAAAGGCACATCGCTGCCTCGGACCCTGAACCACCAAGTATGGGCCCCTCCGGGCAGCAAGCCCAACCCCGGGCGGGGGGTAGGGGTGAGCGGCTGGAGCTGACCACGCAGTTCCTGTCACCCCATCCCAGTCCTGAGGGCTGGAGGGCCTCAGGCAGGTGCCAACCTGTTCGTGCAGGGCTCACCTGGGTGCACATGTCTCTGCACAGCCTTCCTCATCCGGCCTCCTCCCCACCCCATCCTGGTCATCAACTCTGTCCCCTGTGACACCAGCAGAACAATCTAACAGCAACATTCCAGGGAGCCCCGAGGCCGGGACCCCTCGGGTGGAGCGCTCACCTTGGAAGGTGGGCCGTTCGCGCGGATCCCCATGCCAGCATCTCTGCATGAGGCGTATGAGGTTCCCACAGGCGCGCGGCCTGGGTCTGCAGACGGGCGGCAGCTCCGGGCGGTGACCCTTCACCACTTTCACCATAATGTGCAGGATGTTCTTCTCATCTGCAAAGGAAACACGCCCGCGTCAGCACAGCTCTGCGGGGCTGGGGGCCGATTTCTCACCTCCGGGAGGAAAGGACGAGGAGCGCGCAGAGTGAAGCCCTCAATGTTCGTCCCCTGGAGCACTCCCCACCTGCACCCCACCACTGGGAGACCACGTGACTTCCTCTGCAAAGCACAGAGCTTTCTTTCATCCCTAGTCTTACAGGGCACGTGTGTTCTCTATTTTCCAGGTTTTAGCAACTACCTCTGATCTATCAAATGAAATCAGTGCATTGTATCACAGAGCAGATCTTTCTGGGCATGGAACTCAAAGGAAAACCGAGTTCAAAGGAGGAAAACATCGAATGAGACATGTTCCGCAGTGGGCAGTGCCTGCTGAAGGGAGAGGACACTTAGAAATCGTGGAGCCACATCATCCAGCCCCCAAGTGGACCCAAGCTCCCTGCAATGATGGACAAATGCCTGAATTCTGATGCCTACCTCTCCTCGGGGCACACAAATGGGGGCCTTCGCGCCCCACAATTCATAACGTGGGACCCCACCTGTCCTCCTTTCTAAACTCCATCACAAGCACGCCTGGACTCATTATTGCCGTCATCATCATCATCTTGGTCACAGACTGGGGGCGAAGGTGACCCCCGATGGGCCAGATTTCTGCTCTGCTCAGCCTAAAACCACACTGTCCATCAAGCTGCGTCTGAGCTCCTCGTTTCCAGCAGCCGTCCTCAGCCCCATGGTTCCCAGCATGCCCACGCGGGGGACCTCAGCGGGCAGCAGACGCAGAGCAGCAGGTGCGGGAAGTTGGCCCGGAGTCCCCGACGGCTGCCAGGACTGTATTCCCATGTTTTGTTTCACTTTCCCGTTAAACCTTGTGCAATAACCATCTGAGGTATCTACACATTATCTCCATGATAACTCAAGATGTCCAAAACCCAGCACGCCCTCTCAATAAAATCAAAGTAAATCCAACACCTGCAAGGCTTTCTACTGCCGAACACAGATGGAGAGAGTTCACGAGCCTCCTGTTCCTGCACCCTGCACTCCGCTATCTACCAAGCCACAGAGCACGCAGGCCTCGCCTCTTGGCCTTTATATCGTGAACCTGGCCTCGGGTGTTGCATCCGTCAGACAACTTCACGTCGGGCTGGCATGCTGCCACGCGAAAAAGAATTCAGACCACAGACCTCCATGGAGGAGGGCAGGGAGGGAGACGGGGGGTTGCTGGGAAGACAGTAGAGACACAACTCTACGCTGGCCCCAGTCTGCACCTCAACCAGCAATGGCACCCAGACCTGGGGGCCATGCATTTACTCTGATCTGCATTTTTAGGTATTTTTGGTCAAACCAGAAAATATCATGAGTAGCCCAGAGACGCCTGTAGAGGAAAAGGGAATCTTTCTCCAAAGAAGTGAAGAAGTGGTTGACTTTTACAATAAACCAAGTCAAGGCAGCAAAGCTTGGAGGACAGAAATCAGAACAGCGGCTGCCTGGAAGGGGGAAAGGATGCTACAGAGCTTGAGCCAGGTGGTGGCAACCTGGGTACACCCGTGGGTGTCAAAATCCACTCCACGATTCTAGAGACTGGTTGCCCGACCATGTGAACGTACTTCACATGACTGAACTGGACGCTTAGAAATGGTAACGATGGTCAGTTTTATGCTATGTGTATTTTACCACAATTAAACATTAGAAAATTAAAGAAGGACTAGCTAGGAAACAATCACAACGGGCAAATCCAGAGACAGAAAGCAGATGAGTGTTGCCAGGGGCCGGCGGTGGGGGAATGGGAGTGACTGCTTAATGGACGTGGGGTTTTCTTCTGGGGTGATGAGAATGTTCTGGAACTAGAGAGTGGTGATGACTATATAACACTGTGAATGTACTTAATGCTGCTGAGTTGTACACTTCCAATGGTTAACGTGATAAATTTTATGTGATGTGTATTATATCTCACACAACACAAGAATTAGCTGGCACCTAAAAAAATAATCCAGTGAACAGACCCCTGCAGACTGGTGCCTTTTCCTGGATGGGAATGACACCACAGGAGCACTTTGTCAGCATATACAAAAGCCCACAATGAGGTGGGCTGTGGGTCTCCATGTGGACCTCTTGGGCAGGACAGAGCAGCCTCACCACGGGAGAGAGTGCCCTCCGTGGCTCCAGGAGAGCCGGACCACTGCCCCAAGTCCAGGCCACTCACCTGCAAATGGCTTCTTCTGGGTCAGCACGCCCCACATCACGATGGCGAAGCTGGAAGGAAATCGGGCACGTCAGTGTCTGTGAACCTCTTTACATAAGGTCACGAGATCTCACGCTCAGCCACAAGCTTGAAGAAAACCACTCCAGAGTCTCGGAGAGAAAGATGACACCAAGACTTTCTCGTGAATTTTTTAAATGAGCAAACACTCTTATTGTGGGTCACACCACATCCATAGCTCAGAGGCTAAACAGACAAAACCCTGCCAACTGAGACCTAAGTTCCAGCAGCACGAGGGGTCCCCCAGAAGGATGCTGCTCTGTGACTAGACCATCGGCTCGCGGGAGAACGCCCATGCCTCCCGAATTCACCACCGTCTTCTCGCAAGCACTGAGCCTCAAAATGCTGACTACAGCTCTGGGTGTTGCGAGCAACCTGCTCACGGAGATTCCATCAGAGGGCTACTGAAGACAGCACACAGCAAAATGAGGTGGTGATCCCGCTGAGCCTCCCAAGGTCCTGTCTCGGTTGTTGGAAATTATCCACATATATGCGTAATATATAAAATCACTCGATACTACAAAAAAGAGCTCAATCTGACACTTTAAAAAAAAAAAAAAAACAAAACCAGGAGTGCACACCTTGAGCCAACACCCTGTGCTGAGTTGACGGTGGCTGTTTAGAGAGAGGCAAGAATTCTTCCTTGAAAACTGAAATCTGCAAGTTCAAAAGTTGAAACGCTCAACTCTAAAATAAACAGGGAATCTTATTGTCCCCAAACTCGACAAGCTGTGACTGGCCCTTGAAGATCCCTTCACCAGCAGATGTACAGCTAAAGCCCAGCTAAACACACGCACAATGGTGACTGTCAAACCAGTCCACCGGGACTCCAGGCGGTGGGTGGCGATGACAAGAAAGCCGAGATCGAGTGCTCAGGGCTCAGGGTCACAGTTACCGTGTGTAAGACGAGAACCACAAGGAGGGGCTGAGGGCAGGCCTGCACACTCCCTCTCTCTGTTCTTCTCCTAGGAGTCTGAGTGACTAAGACCTTTACAATTTCGGAAAGGAAGGCATCGGATGACTCGTGGCTTATCCTCCAGGACATAAATCCCACGGACGGTGTTTTGTGAACAGTCCCCAGCACGTCTGCACTCCTCTGTCAGAGGTAAGTGACACTTGGGAGAATAGATGCTGGCCCAGAGGGGACTCGATTTCAGAGAGCCCGAATCCACATGCATACAGACATGCAGACTGCTTAAAGCCGCAGGTTTTCAGCAGATAAGCTGTAAAAACCCACGTTTCTTAAAAATACTAGAGCTTTCACAGTGTGCAAGCAGCCAGTCTAGTTACATAACTGGCTCCAATCATTAACATTCTGCATCCTTGGCCAGCAGCACCCACAGGAGACAGCGGTCTCTTGTCTACCTGAGGTGGCCTGCAACAACCAGCTCAAAACCCCAAACCCTTTCATTTGGACTGAACCTCATGTCTGATGGCACCAAGGGGCCTCTGGGAAAAGCACCATTCAGAGCATGAAGAATCGTTCAGAGCTTAAGAATCGAGGTACAAGCCCCCCGCGGGGCCAGGCACGCAAGGGCTCCGGGGGCTGCACACCTGTCACACACCTGTACACGTCGTGCTTGGTGTCGAAGAGCCGGCTCTTCTCTCGGATGCGCTCTGGAGGGAGGTAGGCGATGGTGCCAAAGAGGCCGTCCATGCTGAGGTCGTGCGAGTGGGACAGCCCATTGCACTTGGCCAGCCCAAAATCGGAAATCTGTAACAGAGCAGTGGGAAGGAGGCTCAGCGAGCTGCTACTCTAGATGCTTTATTAACACCTCCCCTCTGCAGTGTTGGAGGGCGCACTCCCCAACACGTCCGTACCAGCACAGTCGGGAATCAGCCCCTGAGAGCCATCACCTGAGCTCCCCCGGGCAGGCAGGCAGGCAGGCACAACTGGGTTAGAAAGAACGAAGCCTGAGGCCATCAAGAGCTTGATGCATGGGGGAAAAGGTGACACTTTAAGGAAGGAATTCACTAGAGGGAGAGAACTCCAGAAGAAATATAATCCTACTTCTGTCAGGCACAAAGTCTGCCATTGTGGTCGACAGCCCCCAAGGGCACGAAGGGAAAAGGCAGCCCTGAGAGTTCTCAGACAACACGTGAGAAGCCGGGTGCTAGAGCAGCGGTTACACAATCGCCCCAGCTGGGCAGGCGGGCAAGTGGCAGCAGGTTCCTTAAGGGGAAGTCCAAGTGCCTTAAAGGGAAGGGCACCTTCAGAAGCCCTTCAAAGCAAGCAAAACACACCACACAACCTGGTCCTCCATCTGCACCGTTTCGGGATCTAGACACTTGCTGGCTCCTTCACCAAACGTGCATCTCCTCCACCACAGGCCCACCGCCTGAGGGGCACCTGGACCCAGCTGCTCAGACCCACTCCTCCGCCTCCTCGTCTCCTCTGGGCAAAGGTCTCCAGAGAGCTCCTGGAACCCATGGATGGGGGAAGCAAGCCATCCCGGACTCCCCAAGGGGCGCAGGCTCTGCCTCCAGCTCCCCACCTCCTGGTGTGAACCAGGCCCCCGGAAGCCGCGTGTGTGGGATCGGGCCACACTTGCTGGCAGTAAGGGACTCAGGGTGCCCATGGAAAATGGCCCCTTTGGGTGCTCCTTCAAGGCTTACGCATTTTTTTAAGACTTCTAATTAACTCCGGGGCTCCTCCTCAAACACACCTACAGAGGGATAGGAAACGGGGCTGAGTCAGGCCCTGGGTTCTGGGCTCACGGTGCCCATGGGTGAGCCAACGGCCTGGCGCCACCACCACGGAGCACGGGGAGAACTTAGGACTGGTGACTCGGTCCTTCAAGGGCTCTCTGATCACATCTGCTGGGAGGTGATGGGAAGGAAGCTCGCCAGACTGGACCCGGCTTCCATTTCTGCAGCCAGGCTGTGCCAGGACTGGCGTGGGTCTACAGAGTGGTCTGGCCCACTCTGGGCCCCTGGCAAGGTCTGTTCTCTGGTCTTCAAGAAACTCCTCACACTGGAAGGGACATCACCCCGAGTCTGCAGATCGGTAAAGCAGCTCGGGGCTGGGGAATCTCAAAACAAGTTTCAGCTCAAAACTCTCAGCAGCTTGAACCTTTTAAGATTCAGAAATGAAGATGGACTGGAATGCAGGGATCCTGGTACCCACTGCCCCCCTTGCTGGCAGCTTTTTCTCTTCATTTCTGCCATTTTCAGACAAAGTCAGCCACTTGAAAATATATTTGGTGAAGGAAAATAAGCATGAATTCTATGTAACAGCTCTGGCATCAAAAAGCAAACTCGGAAATCAGAATTCTCTGATGGCTGCCAACTCCCGACCCTGCAGGGTGTCTGTTCCGTTCTCTCTCACCTGTCCTGCCCAGGGCCTGCCTCGTCTGCCCCCCGCTTCCTCAACAGGAGGACACCACACAATCCCTGGGAACAGCAAATGCCCTATAATTTACAAATGCATTTCCCTGTTAGCATCCGCCTCAGTAGTGCCCAGAGCTGAGCACTCACAGGTGCCCCCCAAGATGTGGGCCCTTCACCTTCCAGGTCCAGCTGGATGGGACTAACGAGGGGCATGGTCAGGGCTGTGCTGCCCCAGAGACAACGGCCATTTCAGACCCCAGGAGAACAGGACCCTCAGCATCCCTCTGAACATAGTCTGGTCTGAGCAAACTGGGCCAGAAGTAGCCTGAGATTTTAAGTCAAGTTATCTCATTTTCAACTTGAAATGGGTTTACTACCACTACGTGAAAATTACTATTTTAATATTGATATCTAGTACATTTAATATTCATATCAAGCATCAATCGATTATGAAGCATCTTAGTACACTTGGCAAAGTAGGTGGTTGCTGGGAAATTCTCAGTTCCGATCATCCTATCTAGGGACAGAAAGGGAGTCTTGAGAGGCACAAGGGATGGGGGTGGACTGACAACTGACGATTTCAAGATTTCCAATTACAGTTTTATTGCCTGAAATAACCACTGACTATCTGACTAGAAATCCGGGAAGATCAACGGGGAGCACCAGCTGACCTGGAGCCCCCGCTGCCTCCCTGCCCCCAAGTCAGCTACTTCTGAGAAGGAAAGAAACGTGTTATGCAAATACATTTTCTGTTTGTCTGCAGCCGCGTGAGGCAGTCACCTAGGCACTGCTGGTCCTGGGCCTCCAGGAGCTCGGGAAGCCGGGCGGGTGTCTGCCTCTGCCCGGTCATCACTCTGCTTTCTGTCCTCGGAGACCGGTCCACACAGGCTTTGCCCCCTCCCTTTCTCAGCCTCCCAGGATCCTTCAGAAAGGGCCACTCGGCTCCCTAAGGAGTCTCCGCCATTTACTAAAACTGCCCTGACGGGCCAGGCCTGCCAAGTCAGGTGTTTATAACACAGGAGGAAGAGGAACATGTTCCAGCTGGGCAATGCAGAAATGACCGACAAGGAATGCAAGCCACCCGTGGGCCAGACAGAGAACAACACTCGTTTTCCTTTTGTAGTTTTTTGGTGAGGAAGATTGGCCCTGAGCTAACATCTGTGCCAGTCTTCCTCTATTTTGTATGTGGGACACCGCCACAGCGTGGCTTGATGAGTGGTGTGCAGGTCCGCTCCCCAGCTCCTAACCTGCAAACCCTGTGCCACCAAAGCAGAGCACACGAACTTAACCACTACGCCACTGGACAGCCCTCAGTACTTGTTCTCCTAGTGAGCAAGTATTAAGTGCCTGCTGTGTACCCAGCCCTGCGGACAACTCCACAATGAAGGTTAACATCCTCAGCATGGAAAAGATGACTACCTACTGGCCACAAAATACCTACACCAACGGCACCAACCCTCACCCAGCACTTCCCCAGGCCAGGCACTGAGCTAACAAGCACTTTCTCATCACGGGACCCCTTACAATGACAGAGAGGGATTACCAGCAGGGGACACAGTGGGGGAGGGGGCTGTGCTCCGAAGGAGGACACCTAGAAGAAAGATGTCACTGTGATCCTCTCAGGGACCCATCTTCCCCCCCAACCCCAAACATCCCACACGACGCGTTAGCAGAGCAGCAGAGAGAGTGGAAAGGGAATGAACTGAGATAAAAGCCCAGCCAGGCCAATGTCCACCTGTGACTCTGGAGAGACACCTCAAAGGGACATGGCTGCAGACACACCCGTCTGAGGATCTGGTGAGCCTCCCACGGTGGCCTCCCTAAGCACGTTCCAAGCAGCCTCTATGACAACAGCAGTTCAGCATCCTTAAAGACGAGGGTAAGGCCCTCACGCACCCTCCATCCTAATCCGCCTATGCCTCCTGCTTGCCCTCCCCCAACACCCCAGAATTTCCCATGACTTTCATTGGGCTGGTTCCTACACACAAAGGCTCTTCTCCTGCCCACGCCCTCACTCCTGAGCAGGAAAGCTTGACACTCTCTGAAGACCCAGTCCCACCCAGTAACATCCCCCCAACCCCAAGGGGCTGCCTGGACACCTACTGCCCGCTACCCACTCTGCCCTCGTGACACCGAGGGCCACATGATATTTGTGAGCATCTCATATACGGCAGCAGGTCAGGGGGCTCTGGAGGGCGCAGACCCGGTTCTAACCTCTGCTCGATGACCTACAACTGGGGGACAGAGGCCCGTGCGTTAACCCCTGTGAGCCACAGGCCCCGGCCCCAGGGAACCTTGCTTTGCAGACTGGGGCAGCTTCTGAGGTGGGGCCCCTGGCACACAGCAGGGACCTGTCATTATCTCCTGTTTCATGTATATATTCAAGTCTGAGACCAAAGGCTTCACTCTCCACGTGGTGACCACGGGACTGCACACTCCTAGTGACAACTCTGTGATGTTTTCAGGGGTACGGGACGACCAAGCGGAAGGAGGCAGGATGCCCTGGAATCCTGGAACTCCAGCACAGACTTGGGACCACCACAGTGCCGACTCAAACCAAACCTTCAGAGCTTGCCTCCATTCTCTGGGTTTCCTGCTTCACTCAGCAGGAGAGCACTTCCGTCTTGCGCTAAAATCTTACTACTGAGGGACAACTTGTAACTACTGTCCGACATGAAAATGCACTTCCCTACCCACCCCAGGCTGGCTCGGCGGGCAGCGCTGCACCTGCTGCAAACTCCGGGCTCAGGGAGCGGCCGTGTGCATGTGTGCATGCCAGCAGGCCCCACCCCTCCTCTTACAGGTGAGGAAACTGAGGCCCAGCGAGAGCCAGGGGCAGAGCCAGGCTGAGTTCAGGCCCTGCCTGCTCCTCAGGCCAACAGGGAGGGGTCCTGCAAGCCGTGTGCAGCCCCAAATAGCCTGGTGTCAGAGCAGCGGGCGAGCCCCTGCTGAACCGGGAGGGTTTTGGGCCATCACTCCTGGGTCCTGCATGCACTCACAGGCCCACACACTCTCCTGAGTGGAAGGGAAAGGGCCGGGGCACCTCATCTCATGGGCCAGCACAGAACCCCGGGCCTCCCGAGGGTGCGAACGTCACGGCATGGGAAAAACCCCTGTCGTGTGCCCCCCAGGGTGTGGGCAACAGGACAACCCTGGACACAAAGGCCTCCCAAAGGAGAGACATGTTTAAAGAAATACAACCTAACGACATTAATAATTGCCAAGTGCAGGTGGCCACCCCTGGGAGTGACCCGTGTTCATAAGGGTCCGTGTTCCAGATGCACATATTGGGGTGTTTATAGCAAGCATGACAAGACTGGGGAGTCCTGTGCTGAGAGAGGCCTTTGCTTCAAGTTCTTCTCGCAACAACTTTCCCCTCTTCCACCCTCAAACTGACCTTAAGGTTCGACCCCTCAACACCATGTTTCCCTGCCTTCCGAAAGCACTCCCCACGCCGGCTGCCCGGTGCCCACCCAGGGCACCATCGAGTCCCTACCTTGACATGGTAGTGGGCGTCCAGCAGGATGTTCGCGGGCTTGAGGTCCAGGTGGAGCAGAGGCGGGGACATGCAGTGCAGGAAGTTCATGCCCACCGCGGTCTCGTGGACGATGCGGAAGCGCAGATCCCACGGCAGCGGCTCGGAGGCCAGCAGCTTCTCCAGGGAGCCCGTCTCCATGTACTCCATGACCAGGCCCACGGGTTCCTGGCAGATGCCGTACACGGGCAGAATGTAGCGAAACTTGGCCATCTCCATCTTCTTGGCTTCCTCCAGAAGTTCCATGCGCTCCCTGGAAAAGTTCGAAGACATGAGGGACACGCAGTGGTCACCTGGCCACCAACGCAGAGCACCGTGGCCAAGGGACAACCAGCTCCACACGGCTGAGAAAATTACTAAAAGGCACCCATGTATGTGCAAGTGCACGCACATGCACGCACACACAGAGCTCACTTTAACGTCAATCAAATTCTGGGTCTTCCAAAGTCTTCATTCCCACAGCTATTCAAACACACGTGTGCACGGTGGGGTGATTATAAGAGAGAAGGAAAGAAATTCTAATGATTACCTGAAACCCTCAGGGAGCACTGAGCCAGTGCATGACCCGGGGCCTCAGAATGAGGAAGTCGACGCTGACAAGCCCTTTTCTTGGGTTGAAGGAAGAAAAGTTTAGGTTCAACTAAAAGTTGTAACAAATTATCCATCCAGAGAACCCAGCTCACCTTCTTCATTAAGCCCAGCACTCTAGCTGGGCCCCCATTCCTGAATCCAACCTCACACTTAAATTAACGGTACATTAGTCTAAATCTGGGGTCTGCAGACTGCTGTCCAAAGCTACCTTTTTTTTAAACCATTTTTTATTGTAGCAAAATATACATAATATACTATGTCTCATTTTAACCATTCCTAAGGGTCAAAAGCATCATGATCATTCACAATGTTGTGCAACCACCACCACTGTCCACACCCAACACTTTTTCATCATCCCCAACAAAAACTCTGCCCCTCTTCAACAATCACTCCTTCCTCCCAGCCCCTCGTAACCTTTCTTCTGCTTGCAGCCTCTATGAACTTGCCTCAGCATGATGTGTTCAAGATTCATCCATGTTGCAGCCTAATCAAAACTTCATGTCTTTTTATGGCTGCATAATATTCCATTGGATGGATGGGCCACATTTTGTTGATCCATTCGTCTGTTGACGGACACTTGGGTTGTTTCTACCTTTTGGCTATTGTGACTAATGCTGTACATTTGTACACAGAGGTGTATGAATAACTGTTCAGGTCCCTGCTTTCAATTCTCTGGGATAGAGACCTAGGAGCACAATTGCTGGGTCATGTGAGAGTCCCTATTTAACCTTTTGAGAAGCTGTCAAATGCTGTCCACAGCCCACCTCCTTTCTGTAAAGAAACTTCAACTGGAAAACAGTCTCCCCCACCCACGTCCACATGGGCTGTGGCTGCTCTCCCACTCACAGCAGAGACGAGAGCTGCCACGCAGACCCTATGGCCTGCAGAGCCTGAAATATTTGCCCTCTCGCCCTTCACAGAAAGTTTGCCAACCCTGGTCTAAGGTCACTTCCTGTTGCAGCCCATGGATTTACAAAACCAGAATCCCAGTGTCATGGTCTGTGTTAGCATCACGGGTCAAAAGTCCCACAGTGCATCCAGGGAAAAAGGCTGAATCCCAGAAGACAGGGCTCGACCACGTGCAATCTAGGTCAGCAGATCTCAAACACGGGCACAGGAGAAAACACCCCGGAACCAGCTGAAATGCAGATTCCCAGGCCCCGGGGCTTAGCCAGTATCTCAGCCCCTCTGCCTGCCTGTCCAACCCCTGTAGCTGGGAGCCGAGACCTTTAGGAGCACACACTAAGGGGCTGCACAGTGGTGTCTCAGGGATCCCTGGGTGTAGACCAGTGATCGTCATATACAGGTGACTTTGTCCCCCAGGGACACTGGGCGCTGTCTGGAGACATTTTGGTTGTCACAGCTGGGGGCTGCTCCTGGCATCCAGCAGGTGAGGCCTGGGATGCTGCTCAGTATCCTAAAGGCATAACACAGGCCCCAAGGCAAAGAACCATCCAGCCCAAAATGACAACAGTGCCAAGTCTGAGAACCTCTGGTATAGACTGAGCTAATGCATTTCAGCCAAATTTAAAATAAACTACGACAGTCTAGAATCACCCACTTAAGTACTCCCAGAGTTTACTTTAATTTTAACCTGTTTCTACAATCAACTAATATTCGACAAGGGAGCCAAGAACACCACAAACAGTGCTGGGAAAATGGAGAAACACATGCAGAACGACGAAACTGGATCCCTCTCTCACACCACTCACAGAACCTAACTCAAAATGGATCACAGACTCAAACATAAGCCCTGATACCATAAAACATAGAAGAAAACATAGGGAAGAAGCTCAGTGACATTGTTCTCGGCAAAGATATTTTGGACATGATGCCAAAAGCACAAAAAACAAAAGCAAAATTCAACAAATGGGACAACATCGAACTCAAAAGCTTGTGCACAGCAAAGAAACAATTAACAAAATGAAAAGGCAGACTACGAAACGGGAGAAATGTTTTGCAAATCACGTTGTCAGATAAGGGGTTAATATCCAAAAATATATAAAGAACTAACACAATGACAACAAGAACAATCCAATAAAAAATAGGCAGAAGAACTAAATAGGCATTTTTCCAAGGAAGATATCAAACAGCCACCAGGCAGATGAAAAGATGCTCAACATCACTAAACATCAGGGAAATACAAATCAAAACCACAATGAGCTATCACCTCACACCTGTTAGAATGGCCACTGTCAGGAAGACAAGAGATAACCAGCGCTGGTGAGGATGTGTGAAGAGAGAACCCTTATACACTACACGTGGGAATACAAATTGGTGCAAACGTTAGGGAAAACAATATGAGCATCCTCAAAAAATTACAAATAGACCTACTGTACAATCCAGCAATTCCACTTCTGGGAATATACCCAAAGGAAATGAAAAAAGGAATTCAGTGAGATATATACATCCTCATGTTTACCGCAGCATTAACCACAATAGCCAAGATATGGAAACAACCCAAATGCCCATCAACAGATGAATGGATAAAAAAGCCGCGCTGTATCTATAATGGAGTATTATTCAGCCACGAGAAAGGACAAATTGTCATTTGTGACAACATGGATGGACCTTGAGCACATTATGCCAAGTGAAATAACTCAGAGAAAGATAAGTACCGTATGATCTCACTTATATGTGGAGTCTAAAAAAAATCAAACATAGTTAAAAAAAAAAAAAAAAAAAACCACCACCACGGTAAAACGGTGGTTACCAGGGGATGCAGGTCAGGGGATATGACTGATGGTGTTTAAGGAGACAAACTTGTAACAAGTACTAAAATGGCCACAGAGATTTAACATACAGCTTATTAAACATAGAAAATAATATAATATGTACTGTGATAAATATCATTACAATGGCAACCATATTACAATATAGAAATGTATCAAAGTAACACGATGTGCACCTTAAGTTTACACAATGTTACTTGTCAAATATATCCAATTAAAAACATTAATTTGTTTCTTCTGGAGATCGGGTTTCTGGTGGGTGCTGAGGAACCTGCTTCCTAATAAGCTCCTACAGGAAAAGTCCTGAACCATATGCCCAGACATGCCCTCGTCAAGCTGGGAACCGCGTAGCTCCACTGTCCGGACACTGCCATGCAGGCAGCAAGCTGGGGTGGCCCCGGGGACTCCCCCAGAATGCAGATTCCAGCACAGGCAGCCTGTTCCCACTGCAGGGGCTCTTCTGGAGCCTGGATGTACCTGCCCACATCCCCCACCCAAACCTGCACCTGCTCCCATTTCCCAGCCTGCTGGAGAGTCCAAAACTGCACCAACAAAACGAGTCTGTTTCTTACTGATTTGATCTCCTCTTCGAGACTACAACATGCTCCCAGCTGCCCTTACGGTTACGGAAACATTTTCCAGGGAGGAAGGCTAGCGGGCAAGGAGGAGCCTCAGATTACACTGTTTACGGCACGCTGCAGCACCTGAGCTCTGCTTGCACTGAGCACAAAGCACTCAGGGTGGGCACCCTCCCCCGACCCCCCGATGGTGGATGTGGAGAAGCAGGAAGCCGGCAGACACAGAGCACATTTTCCAGAGAGAATCATTAAGACTCCATGACTGATTGGATGTGGAGGAGAGAGAGGCAGCAAGGACGACCCTGGATCTCCACCAGGAGTCATTGGGTGGGGGTCAAGAGCTTGGTTTTGAACAGGCTCAAGGAGCAAAGAATCCCACTGGCCTTAGAAATAAGTGAAACAAGAATCAAGAGCGAATCATGACATGATGATAAAACAAACCTGAGTCTAACATGGCTTGCTTTCTTAGCATCTGGTTAAAGGGCCAATTAATGGAAAGCAAGACGTCCACAAGAGTGCCACGCCAGCCTCTGGCGGTCCCTGGACAGGGCCAAAGAGCTGCTCCCTCCCTCGGGTGGAAACTCTGGACTGACAGGTTCTAGTACCTCATCCAGGTGGGCCAGCCCCTCCCCACAGCCTCGGCCCGCTTGGCCAGGCCCCGAGACCACATGGAGGCAGACCTCAACCCTGTACCCAGTCTCCAGGCATCTGGAAGAGGAAAGGGCTGGGTGCCAACGTCAAGCAGCCTTTAAAACGAAGCCGGTCATTTAAGAAGGAGAGAGAACATGACACCCGTGGGCCATCTTCTTTCTCCTACACTATACTGCTGCATACAACCGCCGCTTCTCACAACAGTCACTCACTCCCCAGCTGTTGCAATTGGGGCTCAGTTCCAGCTGTTGCTTCTGCTTCCTGTTAAGTATCAGTTTTGTGACTTGTCTTTTCCTACTGCTTTTAGTTTCTTTTAAAGTGGCCAGCACCCCCCCCCCTTGGGGCTGGCCCCGTGGCCGAGTGGTTAAGCTCGCGCGCTCCGCTGCAGGCGGTCCAGTGTTTCGTTGGTTCGAATCCTGGGCGCGGACATGACACTGCTCATTAAACCATGCTGAGGCAGCGTCCCACATGCCACAACTAGAAGGACCCACAACGAAGAATATACAACTATGTACCAGGGGGCTTTGGGGAGAAAAAGGAAAAAATAAAATCTTTAAAAAAAAAAAAAAAAAGAAAAAAAAGTGGCCAGCACCCCCCCCCCACCAGTGTATGTCCTTCGAGGGACACTGCGCTCACATGGCACTGGCATGTGTCCTGCTGCAGGATGGAGACCCACTTCCAGTGGGAGACAGTGTGAGGCTCCCCTCCCGGTCCTCAGGTTTTCGCGAACTGACAGTTCAGGTGTTTACAGCCTGGCCGTGCACAAGGCTCATTTTCCCCTGTAAGTAGACATCCTGAGAACGAGCCTTCCACACCAACCCTGACTGATAACAAACACGTATTTTACAATTGCATTAAGTGGAAGCTCTGAGCCACTCTGCAAATAAAGTGTTTCCTTCCATTTGCCCAATGGGCTTCATACATAAACCCAGGGTGACTTCTGACTGCCGAGCTCATTAGCGACTCCAGAGCCATGCTGGCAGATCGCTGGTCTCTCCCCACACCGCATCGAGGTAGGCAAGTTCGCTGCTCTCTCCCAGGCCCCAGGTCCTTCCACAGAACAGACCCCATTTACCTTAGTCAAAAAAACAAAAGGGCCGGCCGGTGCTGGTCTGCTCCGGAAAGCTGATCAAGGCTGGAACGTTCTGAGAGAGCCCAGACCCTCACCGGAACACATGCCAGGCAGGCTTTGCACAACTGATCATTTCGTCGAGGAAAACCAGCTATCCTGGAAAATCAGTCATCGTTTCCAGGAACAAAATTACCTCCTTCATGACAGCTCAATCAGAAATGCCTCAGAGCAGAGAGGACCCCACCCGCCTGTTGCCAGGCCTCCCCAGTGTGAGAAAGCGGGTCCCTGGATCGCCCAGCGGGAAGTTTAAGGGGACAGGAGGTAAGCTGCTTGGCACAGGCCTGGGGAACAAGGTTGGCCAGGGCCCCCTAAATGCCAGTACTGGTTGTGTTCAGAAAGGTGGGCACAAAAAAAAGGTTCATCCTGTTTCGATTTTAGTAATCCCTGAGCTCAAACCCAGCCGCCTCCATCCTCTGGCCTTTCTTCAATTGCTCCTGGACACCCCGCTGGGACGTGCCTCCCCCAAACCCTCCCTGCTGGTTGCCAATGGCTTCGGGCAGCCTCAGCCTTTCCCCTATTGATGTCCCCGGCAGTATTTGCAATTCAATAAGCCTGAACCCGGCCCTCTCCAGGAGCCGAGGAAAAAGACCGAAAAAGACTCCTGGTGCAGAAAGCAACCAGCAACTGTTTTTTAGTCAATGGCAATTATTTTTTTTAAATACACTTTTCCTCGAAGCCGTGTTTCTGGTTCACATTGATGACAACACAAAAGGAACTGTAGATCCATGACTATGATTACCATTATTATTTTAGGACCTGGAGAGATTTTCCAGCAGTGCCAGGGCCCAAGTGCTGGGTGGGGACCCTGGAGCGCACAGTCCTGGTCCTGGTGGCACCATCATCAACTCCCATCCTTTATTGTTAGGAGGGAAGTTCAAGGCCACTCGAATCCACTGACATCAGTCTTCATTAAAACAACCTAAAAATCATGACGCGCTAAAAGCGTCCCTACAATTAGGCATAATTCAGTAGGACTGGCGTCACGGTTCTCTTCGGTCATCATTTCAGAAATGTCTCCTCCGCCCGCTTGGGGAGAGTCATTAATTGTGTTTCCCAGCAGGAATGGAGAAGGCGCCCCCACCTCTGGACGCCCTCTTGGTCCTAGATGGAAAATATCTGGGCATTAACAGGACCAAGTTGGGGTTCCATGTGTTAAAGCTACTGTCTCAAGAGCACTTACATTATTCCACTTTTCGTTCTCATTTAGGGCTGTATCTCCCCCATCCCAGGAGGGCATCGGGGGTAGGGAGAAACATCAGAAATATCACCAGACCGATCATTTCTAAGAGATGCTTTCTGGAGAAGCTCCGGGGTTCTCCTCCCGGCTCAGTCACAAATTCCAAAGACAGTCCGAGCGCTCAGCAAGTCGAGGCTTCCCCTTCTGGAAGCATTTCTCCGGGAAAAAAGGCGAGAACGGGCCCAGGATGCAGTCTAGGAAGGCAGAGAAGCAGTCAACTGCAGGGAGAGGAAAGACTCGGTGCAGAGAGAGCTCGGAAGGTGGGGGACCCAGAGGGAGAGCGGGTCCCCTGTGGGAGAGGCAGAGGGAAGTGGCTTGGCCGTCTGCTAGCGGAGCCTTCGGCAAGGCCTGCCCGGCGCGCGCCAATCCAATGACGTTCCCTGGGAGCCTCCAAGGGGTTCCCACACTGCTATTTTTAAAACTGACAAGAATCGGGCTTGTCCGATCATCAGCTTGTACTTACAAACCCTGGGTTTGCTCAGGCTCGTCCCGACCAGCCGGTGCCCATCTCGCTGGAGCTGCTGGGGCCGCCGCCTGGGCCAGGCCCTCAGCTACGCAGAGCCTCCTCTGAGCCCGAGGGAACGAAGAGATGGGGCCTCTGGGGTCACCTGTTCTTGTCTAAATGGAATGTCCCCACCCCTAGACTCTGCCTTGGCCCCCAAGACCCCCTAATGAGGGCCAGCCAGGGAGCCACGTCTCCTCAAAGCCAGCAGACATGCCCTTAAGGAGCAGGAAACAGATCAATGGGGCGTCTCTTGTGGACTCTCCGAAGGTCCCCTTGGAAGCCCCCCTGGCAGGCGTTTCTCTGCTCCTTGGGATCTTTGAGAGGTGTAGGGTGCTGTGCAGCCCCTGACGTTTCCCACACTGAAGTACATGCTCACATGGTCCCGGGCGGCTGCTGGGGATCACGCCCCGCTGTGCCCAAAGGGTGGCATAAGGCCGAGGGAAGGGCAGGAGCAGGGGACCAGGGGACCCCGGCCTGCCTGGAGGGACAAGCAGCCAATGAAAATCAGCCTGGCCTACACCTGTACCTGCGGTGGGTCCCCAAGTAACACATGGAGGGGGCCACAAATGACTCCATGTGCCCTGGGAAAGGAAAGGCCCAGCCCTCGTGGCACTGGTGAGAGATGCCATCCTTCAAGACAGCCAGGAGGGGCCCACAGCCCCGGGGGGCTGCCCCCAGGAAAGTCCTATTCCCCACTCCAGGGAACATCTTGCAAACAGCGGGGTGACGATGGGAGGCAGCTCCCTGAAAGCGCACTGAGACCAAACTGCCAGAATTTGGCAGGATGAGCAGCACAACTCTTCCAAGGTCTGGATGCAACCCTGCAGGATTGCGATGTGACCAGTTTCTCTTGCCCTGCGGCGGGAGCGACACAAATTCCTCTCAGGACCTGAAGCTGAATACACTCAATAATTAACCCAGTTTTCTTTACAAAGAACCGAGGTTTGACCATCTTCTCAAAAAATCACCCACTGCTGCCAACGCAGAACTCCAGCCCGCCCTACCCGGCCCGGCAAAGTGCAGGAGGTGGATTGCTTCCTGTTGGGTGATGGTGACCGGGACCTAGCCACCCAGGACAAGCCACCACCTGCCTAGTTCGGGCAGGGCAGGAAAAGACTTCCAATTAAAGGACAAAACACTTTTCAACCAGACTATGCAACATCCTAAGTGACGCGCCTCCAATGGAGAAACCCTACCTGCCACTGGGCCACCCAAGAAACAAGGGCCTGGTGGCTGGAAATAACAGATTCTGAAGATGCAGGCTGATGAGTCAGCCTGGGGCCAGGTTTGTTTACTTTGCCCTTCCAATACCAGAAATTGGTGTTAAAACTGCCCCGATGAATAAAACTCGCTTGGACTGGAAGATTCCATCAGACAAATGTCCCGGGGAGTGTAAAAATACCCCTAGGGCAAGGTCTTGCCTTTCAGGATCTAACCACTGGCTGGTATTCAAAGTGGTTTGGATTCCATCAAAACAACCACAGTGCCCCTCCCGGCATGAGATGTTCCCAGGATACGTGGCACAGCGAGGGGAGGAAGGGTTTGCACAGCTTCACAAGCATCTCACCTTTGAGTTACTTATATTTTTATGACACTTGTCACCACTCTGATTAAGTTTCCAAGGAACACAGGGGTTGAGGCTTGTAACAAAAACTGCAATAGCTCTACCGTGTAAGCGCCTAGGCCAGGACACAAACGCAAAGGCAGAGAGTGCGGGGGCCTCTTCTCCCCAGGGCCTGTTCAGTGTTGCTGGCCCAGGGCCTGTTCAGTGTTGCTGGCCGTGGCAGCACACACTGCCATCCTTCTGTATACCTCAGTCCTGGGGACGCACACAGCCACCCCAGAGATGGGCATCCCCACCATGCTCCAGGGGAAAAGCTGGGTTTTGGAGGCCCCATCACTTAACAAGCTGCGGATCAGAAATCGGGTCTCTGAGACAGCAAAGGCTATGTGGAGTTTAAAAGGAGCTGCTGCTCTGAGTCTGTGAGCTTCCAGGCCTGGCTGTATCAGAGGGATTTCCATACTGAACGCAAACACAACCTAACTTCTAAGCAGAATACAAAATCACCATACAAGTAATTTAAATGTGCTCCACTGAAAAACTCACACGTAAATTATTATTATTAAAACGCAACCACATACGGCGAAATCCAAAAAAGGGAGCTGCTTCTGGACACCGTCCTCCCAGCGCTACCCCTAAATCACGCACAGACCATGATCGACCGAGGGAATTTAACTGGAGCGGCTCTGCGTCCTTTGCAATTGTCTTTATTAACTTGAGCACCCCCGTTAGGAAGGGATAGGCAAGTTGCGTCCAGGCTTTCGGACAGGGAAACTGGGGGTCAGGAGGGCGCCATGGCACGGCCACGAAGCGGGTTAACGCAAGGCCCCTCCCCAGAGGCTCGGCCTCGAAATTAAGCCAGCTAAAACGAGGGCGTGAGGCGAGGAAGCACTGGGCGGAACGAGCCCCCCGGGCCACCTCCCCGACCCCACGGCCAGGCCCACGGCCCGGAGAGCCGACGCGCAAGTGCCCGGGCGCCGAGGGAGCCTGGGCCAAGCAAGCCAGCGCTTCCGACCGAAATAATTACCGTCTTACACCAATTTGTGTTTCAACGCAAATTACTAAGTAAGTCGAACGGAGTCTCACTCACTCACAAAGCCCAGATCCCCACACGGCAATTTCTCTAAGCCGGGCGCAGACCGCAGCGCCCAGGTGGGTCCCGGGCGGGCCGGACGCGCCTCTGGTGGCCGCGACCCTGAAAATCTGGGGCCTCACGGGAAGCCAGGTGGCCCCACCAGGCACCCTACAGCGTCTCGGCCAAACGCGAGCCCCCGAGGTGCCCCCCAGGAGCCAGAGCCCGGGGACCGGAGCTCACCAAACCAGTCCCCGCGTCCCTGCGGCCGCGCAACCCGCGCTGACTCCGCCTGGGGCTCACGGCCGCGCCCGGCGCTCGGTTTGCCTCGGAGACCACTCAGGAGGAGAGAAGGAGAACCCCGGAATCCAAGTCCCCCGACCCCGGCCCGCCGCCGCGAGGCCCTCCCGGCCGGCCGCCCAGCGCCGCGACGCCCCGCCCGGGCCGCTGACCTGTCGTCGACGTGCAGGCTGGGCGAGCACTTGATGGCGAGCCACGTCTTCCAGTGGACGTGGCGCACCTTGTACACCTGCCCGAAGCCCCCCGAACCGACCTTCTCCCAGCCCGCGAACTCGCCCGCGTCGAAGGTGCGCAGCAGCCCGAGGGCCCACGGGCTCCCGCTCTCCCCCTCCATCGCGCGCGTCTCGCCGCCGCCGGCCCGCCGCGGCCGCCCAGGTGCCCAGGTGCGCGCCCCGCCCGCCGACCTCACTTCCGCCGCGCGCCCCGCCCTCCGCCGGGCCCGCCCCCCGGGGCCGGGTCCCCGCACGCCGACCCACGGACGCCTGGGGTCTCCGCGCTCGCTCTGGGGGCGCAGAGCGTGCTCAGGGCCGGGCGGCGCGCGCACCTGCGGGCCTGCGTGTATTCGCGCGTGCGTGTGTATATGAGTGGGTGTGCGTGTGTAGGCCATTGTAGTCGCAAGCAGTTGTAATAATTCACTCTGCCCACTTTTCCCCAGTGCTATCACTTTGCAAAACTTTGCAAAAAAAAAAAAAGTATACTCTCACAACCAGAATACTGACTTTTATACAATCCACCGATCTTATTCAGACTTCCCCCGTTTCATTTGTCCTCGTTTGCATGTGAGAATTAAGTTCTATCCAATATTATCGCTTGTGTAGGGGCGTGTATCCACCACCAGAGTCCAGATAGAAAACATTCCTTCACACACGGACCCCTCCCTGTAGCCCTTTTATTACCAAACCCACAAGCCCTCACCATCACCAATCTTTCCTTTATTTCTGAAATTCTATTTCAAAATATATTTGTACGCAGGAATCATACAGTACGAGATTAGGGGGAACTGGCTTTTTTCACTCAGCATAATTTCCTGGCGATTCATGTCTTGCTTTTTAACACCCAAGTTTCCACTCGGGAAGTAACTTTTTTTCATCATCCCAACAGCAAATCTAAAGTCCCGTTACAAAGACAGCCAGGGGTTCCCCCAAGGCTTTGCTAGAAGACATCTTTTCACATGCACAACAGATTGCTTAAAAAAGGAAAGATATTTTTCCACCTTTGGGAGAAAAAAAATTCCCAGAGTGAATGTACTGAGCTCTTGGAAAGATATCTGGGTCAGAGGTCGAGAAGAGTAATCACAAACTTCCACGCCCCCAAACAACTCATTCCTGTAGGTCTGTAGGTGAGGGAAGGGTTATTTTTGGACAGATGAGATGAATAATGGGGGCAGGATGGGGAAGACAAAGGAGGGAGCATTTTAAGGACATTAACTGTGTTTTTGTCTTAGTCACCTGAATAGAGAGGCTGATGCTAGCTGGCGTATGGAAGACTGTGACCGCTGCTACACAGCTTCCCTTCCACGGGGCACATGATAATCTTATTTTACAGCCAGTAATTGAGCCCCATTTCTGCTTTGTAAACAGCCCACTGCCTCCCGTCCCCCCCTGGGGCTTCTCTTTGGAGAGGGCTCACAGGTGGGAACATGACCATGCTTGCCCCAGGCCCTCTTAAGAAGGGCAAGCAGCCACATCCTTTCCCACATCATCCTGAAATCAAAATTAATCTCCTTGAGCCCGGAATGGCAAGTGGTTATTTCAAGCTTGTCGGTGGCAAAGGTAACTAACATTTAAGCTAACATTTAAAAAAAATAATTGGGATTTTGAATCTATAAAGATAACTTGAAAGTAAACATAGTCATTATTTTAGTGGGAAAAAAATGAATTGACTAGAACGTGAGTCATTGGCACTGTTTCCGGGGTTCTGCTGGAGGGACCTCTCTTAGACTCCGTGAAGATTTCTCGTCTCACCTGCGTGCAGTTTAGCAGCCCAGGTGACTAACAGTCCACCCAGGTCCAGTAATAAAACACACCAATTTCATTTATTTAATCATCTGCTTGCTTCACTCGACAAATATTTATGAAGCGTCTGCTGCAGGCTGGGGGCTGGGCTCCTGGGCCAAGGGACCAGAGCTCACGAAGCCTGTTACAGCCAGTCCCCAGCAGCAAGTGGAGGGGGTGCAGAGATGGCAGGGGATGCTGGGTGGCCTGGCCGGGCTCCTCCTCAGACTTGGCTGTGTTCCTTACTCGGGCACTCCGCCCACTCTGAGGGGCTCCATCCTTGAATCTGTAAAAGGCAAACCAACTTCCTTGTAGGAACTGTGAAGACACAGAGGTTCTAGAACCTCCGGGATTACGAGAGAGCAATCGTTATTTGTGTTCATGGCTATCGATCTTTGCCAGTTAAGGTTGGCATTTCCAAGTATAAAAGTAACTTCTAGTATCCATTTTTTTAATGATTATTTTAGCGTTGTTTATTTTATGACAGAGGAGATAAACCTTTGTGGTTACTCCTTGGCCATCCAAGAAACCCCAAAGATAGTTTAAATGTTCAAGACATCTTACTCTTTTCGACAGAGAAAATTTGGTCTGACATTAAGATAGGAGACTAACGAGTCTAAAGGGAAGAAAATATTTGCAGTCTTATTTTGTGAAAATATTTAACAGAAATACAATAGCAAGTAACAGTGACAAACTAGCAGCACAGATTTAAAATGAACACCGGAGCAAATTGTTTTGTTAAAATGATTTAAATCATTTAAAAGGCACAAAATATAAAGATCCATCTTTTTTGAACTGTAGGTATTTTATCACTTGTAAACTTTGAAAAAAATAAATCCTAACACACCATTTTACATATGAGCGTGTCTCTGCTCCGTGAGCATTTGCAAATTGATATTTAATGCTTTCAATGTTAGTTTTAAAATACAACAAATCTATATAATAAAATTAAAAATAACCAAAAATACAAAAATCTATCAGAATATTAAATAAGACGAAATGTATATTAAATTGACTTTTTCATCTTAATGAACTGCGGCAATTTTCTTACTATACAGAGAAACTTTATCCATAATTTTTTAAGCATCCATATTCTCTGAAATGATTGAACCCACTAACCATGTCAATAACTTATGTCAATGAAAGCTTTTAACCGAAGCATAAAGTTTCTCTTTAAATACATTTTACCTAACTATTAAAGTGGACCGATTTAAAGAAAAATATTAGGGCAAGTTTTGCATCTGCGACTTGGGAGGTGACCTTCGAAAGGATTAATGCGACCATGTCTGGAACGTGCCAGGGTGGACCACGCGCGCGAGGAAAGCGGTCCGCCCAGATCCTGGGCGCGCGGCTGGGGCAGCGCCAGGCCAACGCGGGGCTCCGGGTAGGGGATGTGGGGGAGGTGAGCCCGGAGGGCGGGAAGCTCAGAGACGTGACGCCTGACTCCGCCCGCGAGCGCGCGTGATGGGGGGAGGGACCGCGGGGAGGGAAGGGCGAGCCCCGGGGGCTTCTGCTGGCCTCCGGCGTAAGATTTCCCAAGTCCGCTTCCTCCTGCACCGGGCCCTCGGACGGCGCATCTCAATAGGCAGCACCTCTGCTTCAGGTCCTCCGGACATTCCTGGCCCCCAGGGGATGTCCCCTTCTCCACGTGTCCATTTAGCACCGCTCGCTGACCCTGCACGCCTTTGAGTCCCACCGTGGGGACAGCCCGACCCTGCAGGCCCGGGAGAAAGCGGGTGCGAGGACTCTCCTGGGGCGAGGTCCCAGCACCGTGACCGTGGGTGCGTTTGCGGGTCCCAGAAATGGGGGCGATAGGGGTCCCTGCCTCAGGATGGCCGTGGGGCTCCAAGGAAACAGCGCGCCTGGCAGGTACCAGGTGATGGATAAACAGCGCTGGTTGTTTGTTACCTCTGGGGCATGCGTCTGCTCTGCGAGGTTTAAACCCATCTTTGTCCTCCGCAGGGTCCCCGAGCGGCGCGCCGCCCTGACACAGCCCTCCCAGGCGAGTGGCTCACTTAGGTCCTGGGGCCAACCTGGGACTGGCCGAGCTCTCCGGGGCCCAGAATGAAGCCAGCGCCCCCAAGGTCCTCCCGCTTGACCGGCCCACAGGAAGGGGCAGTGGAGCCCCGGCCGCAGATGGCGCCCTCCGCTTCCGTCCCCTCCCCGCCCCTCCCGGTGACTCCTCCAGCCCAGCCTCTTTCTGCTCGCAGGCTCCTCCCCAGGAAGGAGCCCTTGCTCTCCCACTGCAGCTCCTGCAGCAGCTTGCAGACCATTTTTTGAGAATTCCCTGCAAAGTTGAATGCTATTTGCTAAAAGAACATAACTTGTTCACTGCTGCGATTCTGCCTGCATTTACTCTGGAAAAGTGATTTGGGAGGAAGATTCTGTGGCAAGCATTTCCAGCGCCGTCCCTGAGGGTGGGGGGAGAAAGGAGGTGGAGGGACCGGCTCCTGACTTCTAGCTTTTCTCAAGCAAATATTTTCTTTTACACAAACCTCCCTTTTCAGAGATGCCACCTCCTTTGACTCCAGTGGTCCCACTTCTGTCCTCCCAGGTGGGTCTTGCTGTAAGATCCTTCATCACCTGCCAGCGGCGTGGGGTGTTATGCAAGAGCCGGCATTAGGCAGACGCTTGTTGAATTACACTTCCACTGTCGCCCGTCATCTCCTCTGCACCCTCATCCTCCACTCCCTGGTCTTCAAGTGTTGGGCTCCTCAAGCCCCGGTCCAGGCTCTCTTCTCCCCCACTGCAGCCTCTCCTCTTTATCCCTAGTGATCTCGTCCGAGCCCACTGCCTCAGTTTCCATCTATTCAGCAAAGACTCCTACATTTATATCTCTAGCCCAGACTTCTCCTCGGAGCGCCAGACCCCAAAATTCAACATGGCGCCCACACTAGGATGTCCCTAAGATGCTTCAAGATGTTTGAGATGAGCCTATGATTTTCGCCCCCAAACTGGTTCTTTCCAGAGTCCCCCATCTCTGTGAATAAACTGCCTTCGGTTCTGAAGGTCAGGAACCAAGAGGCGTCTGCTGTACCCCATGCCCCCTCCATCCCAGGAGATCCAGTCCACTGCCAGCAGCCCCACCCTGGACCTGCCTCGGCCCCCTCTCCAGAGGGCCCCTGTCTGGCCTTCGGTGGGCCTGCCCGTCTACACAGGGCCAGGAGGTGCCCACCGTCCTAGATCAGGCTCTGGGTACCTGTGACCCCGGAATTCCCAGCCTAATGTCCCCAGCTCATCCTCCAACCCCTGCACAGGTCCCTCCTCCAGGGGGTGACCCCACTGCTAGTATGAGCACCCTAAGGCCCAAGGCTAGCTGGAGGAAGCTGTTTGCAGGGGATATGGGTGGAGCTGGGGCATGGAGCTGGCATGTCCCCCAGTGGGCACACGAGGCCTCTCTCCGTGTGCACAAAGCTGGAGGTGGAGAGCAAGCGCTAGAGTCTGAGAGCTCTGGCTTGGGACCTGGCCCTCCACGCTGCTGTGAGGGTGTATTTGTCAAAATGGGAGGATGAATGCATTTTATTTAACATTTTGTCCGCTTGATTTATAATTTTCAACAAGTTAGATGCCTGGCATGTAGGTCTCAATTTACGCCCTTCCCTGGGGGGAAATGTCAGCAGTCTGAACACCAAGACACTCGCTCCACCCTCCTGAGAATCTCTTGGCGGAACTCCGTCTCCCGTGCCAGCCCTGGGCCTAACTCACGGACAGTTCCGGGCTGGGTCATTACAGCCCTGCTCCAGCCTGTTCCTCATGCTGCAGGGGTGATGTTTGGAAAAGGCACACACACACCCCCTCCCCTTCTCATTGTTTTAGGATGGAAATAGGCCTGCCTCTCTAGCCTCATCCTCTAGTCTCCACTGCTCTGGGTCCTCCAACCACCCCACCCCCACCCGGCTTCTCCCAGGTCCTTCCTCTGGGTTCCACAGGGCCTTTGCACAAGCCATCCTGTCCATCTGGAAAGTTCAGCTGATGCCTGGTTAACTCCCACTCAGCATATCGTGTCTTCTCCCGAGTCCTAGACTGGCTCAGATTCCTCTGTTACAAGCTCGAGGGCATGTGGCCGGGTGTATCATCATGTTTACTGGGGCCTGCTGATTAATACCTGGCTCCTCCCCTCTGGGCCCCGTGAGAGCAGGGTTTCCTCTGCCCCTCCGCTGGCAGAGGCAGTGGTATGACCCTGCCCCACTTGCCCGTCCAGGTTCATGCTGACTATCACCCCCTCTCTGTTAGCAACACACTGGCCTTTTATTCTTCCACAACCTGAGCACCTTCCTTCCTTCCTCAGACCCTCTGCAGTCCGGTTCCTCATCCTGGGATGTTCTGGCACTGATGCTCCATCAGCCTCACCTGCCTTCACCTCCTCCTGTTCAATGTCACCGCCTCACCGACATCTTCCCAGGTGACCCGTCTAAAACAGCACCGATCCCCTCCACCTGGACGCCACCCTGCCCTGGAGCCCCGCGGGAGGCTGGTGCTTGGTTACCTCTCTGCTGACACTCACCCTAAGACGCCTGGTGGTTCAGGTACTCGGCCCTCCAGAGCACTCCTGGGGTGCCTAGCGGTCCAGCAAGTGCTCCCTGAGTCAGAGGTTCCTGAACGTCCTCTGCACACAGCACCCTTAGCATCTCAGTGATGTTTCTGCAGCTTCCCTGGGCCCAGAGAAATGCCGGCAGTTTCGTTTACTTAGTTAGGATCGAACAACTTAAAAAGTATTTCTGGGAGACAGCCTGGCAATTCCTCAAAACGTTGAGCATAGAATTGCTGTATGATCTAGCAATTTCACTCCTGGGTATATCCCCCAAAGAGCTGAAAACAGGAATTCAAGCAAAAACTTATACATAAACGTTCACAGCAGCATTGTTCGCAATAGCAAAAGGCTGAAACAGCCCAAGCGACCATTGATGGACAACTGGGTAAGCAGAAGGTAGGCTGTCCACACGGGGGACTATTATTCAGCCATAAAAAGGAATGGAGTGCTGACTCATGCTACAACGTGGAGGACACCAGAAGACGCTATGCCAAGTGAAAGAAGCCAGACACAAGATGCCACTTATTATAGGAGTTCATTTATATGGAATTTCCAGAATAGGCAAAACCACAGAGACAGAAAGCAGATGAGTGATTGCCAAGGGCTGGGGGGGAGGGGAGAATATGGAGCAGCTTCTTAATGGGTGTGGGGTTTCGTTTTGGGGTGATGACGATGTTTTGGAACTAGACAGTCGTTGTGGTTGAACACCACTGTGAATGTACTAAATGCCACTGAACTATACACTTAAAAATGGTCAAGATGATCAATTTTATATTACGCATATTTTACCCCGATAAAAAAGGTTAAGTTTATGTGATGTGAATTTCACTTCAATTTTTTTAAAATTTATATTCTAACAACTTAATAGCATTTTTTAAAGAAACGATCCACACAAATTGAAGAAAAAAATTTCTTTCATTCTTAAATAAGCACAGTTATGCCTTAAGTAAGCATAGTTGTGCCTGTTGGGCACTGCACAACTCCTCAAACCTGGGAATCATTGGCCCCTGCCCCCCTTGTTTCTTGTCCCACACTGATTTTCACACAGTAATTGCTTTTGATGACAGCAGCCGCCAAAAGCCCAGCTTTGCCAAGATATGACATCATCGAAAGGAATGTAGCACAATCTAATGTTGAAAGGGTGAATTACATGGAGTTAGTTCACATGGTTTCTGATAGATTTTGCTGGTTCTCTCCCAAATTTAAAACATCCGCCTGCACCCCTGTGAGTTCTCGGCGCTACTCCGGGGCACCACAGCACAGCCTGGGACCCGGGGTCGTAGGTATATGCTAAGTTAAGTTAACTGTAAAGTTAACACTTAAATGCGTCCTTAAGATGTCCATCCTTTGTTTCTTCTTCCTCTCTCTTTTTATTTGTAATTAACTTTTCCTTCCAAACCTCTGGCCTATTTCTTCCAAAAAAGTGCCCACTTCTGGAAGAAATATTGCACACCCTGGAGGATTTCTTTGCACTCACACCCACTCCTGCTAGAGGTGGCAGGAGTTTGACACGTGCTGGCTGGTTCGCATCACCAGACGCATCAAGAAATACAATGAGCCTGGAATTTTAAAATCGTGACACCAGCAAAAGGCAACTTTGTCCTGTTGCTCTGAAGTCAGAAGAAAGAGGCGACAGACCAATTATGGTCTGTCCAAAGGGACCAACTATGGGTCCCGTCCTTGAAAATGTTACAGAGCTTGATGGGAAGTGTAGGCCCCTTAAAACCTCTGCCGAGTACTGTACCAACTTCATGCCAGTGCGTGTTGATGACGAAACCAACTGAGGAAGTGTGAAGCTCTAAAACCTTGAAAACCAGCTTTCCTTCTTTTGAGAGCAAGATAGAAAGAAGAACAGGACCTATTTTCTGGACCTGCGATGTCAGTGTCACTGACCAGGGTCCGGGGGCCCCTGTTTGTTTCTGTAAAAGGAATTTGAAGTTAGGAACAGTTAGTGAAAACAGTGAGTGGTGAGCACCTTAGAGCTTTAGAATAACCTGGGGCAGGGGGGTGAGTTAGGGGCCTCTGATCCTGAAAAACCATTTTATTTTCCACGGTGGGCGTGGGCCTGGAGCCCGCAGCTGAAGATGAAGTTGGAATGACCAGCATCAGATCTCGCACCGTTAATGGCGGTCTTAGTGACAAAGCAGGCTCTGGACCCATCTTGTCTACGGCTGGGGACGAGGCCCAGAGAGGTCCAGAAACAGCCAAGCCATCCCTTCCGGAACCTGGATGCCTATTTCGGGAAGTTTCCTGAAAGCAGGTCAGCAGAGCCCAGGGACAGAGCGGTTCAGGGAGCAGAAAGTGACCGGCAGCCCCTGGTGTATTTTTACGAGGCATGTGGGGGAAGATCTGACCGGTTAACTTGCCCACTGGGGACAGCTCGTTGGCCTCCCTTGTCTGGAGCTCACAGCTGGCACAGACGGCATGCCCCCCGCCCTGCGAGCTCTGGATGACAAACCAGGCAGAACCGCAGGAAAGGGCCCAGCTGGCAGGGCCTGCGCTTGGGACCCAAGCCTGTCCTCGGGGATGGGGCCCCTGGGGGTGGGCCAGGGCCAGTGAACAGGGCACAGATGTTGGGCAATGCTTGCTGCAGCCGGCCCCACGGACTCACCCAGGGAGAGAGGGCTGCCAAAATGGTCAAAATGTTCCACGACCTCCTCGAGGGAAGCGTTTGACGTTTTGTCAGCATCGTCTTAAAGCCGTTGAGTTGACTGCGGCGTCTTCACAGCTGTTTCAAGAGTCTTGGCAGTTCAAATGGCAGATGATTCTGCAAGGATCAGAGGACAGAGGTGAGGAAAGCGGCCGCATCAAGTGGGTGGTGGAAACCCTGGGACTCCTCGCCTCCCCCCGGAGTGGCTGGGGGGGCGGGGAACTTGGGGGCTGTGCACCCGCAGGACCTGGTGAGACTCACTGTTATGGGCTGAATTGGGCACCCCTCCCCAAAAGATACGTTGCAGTCCTAACTCCCAGTATCTGTGAACGCAACCTTATTTGGAAATAGGTCTGTGCAGATGATGGAGTTAAGATGAGGTCATGAGGATGGGCTCTAATCCAATGTGACTGTGTCCTTAGAAAGAGGGAAAAATTGGACAGACACGTATGTGCAGAGGGAGACGATGTGAAGACACAGGGAGAAGACGGCCATGTGGCTGGAATGATGCATCTATGAAGCATGGAGCACCGTGGATGGCTGGCAAACACCAGGAGCTGGAAGAGGCAGGGAGGACCCTCCAGAGCTGGGAAAGGATGAATTCCTGTGGTTTGAAGCCGCCCAGTTAGTAGGATGTTGATATGGCAGCTCCAGGAAACTAATATACCCACTTAGATCAATATCTTTGTCACATTTACAGGGATCCTTATTTTGTCCCAAAACAAGAGACACGGAATTTCTCGGTGTCCACTCTGGGCCTATGACTGTAGCTGGTTAATAAGCTCATCTGGGGGAGGAGGGTCTATGATAATTAATTTTATGTGACAACTTGGCTGGGCCACATGGTGCCCAGATATTTGGTTAAACTTTCAGAGCATTCTGTGAGGGTTTGTTGTTGTTTTTTGGGTTTTTTTTTTTTTTTTTTTTTTGCTGAGGAAGATTAGCCCTGAGCTAATATGTGTTGCCAATCTTCCTCTTTCTTGCTAAGGAAGATTTTCCCTGAGCTAACATCCACTGCCAATCTTCTTTTTGTATGTGAGCTTCCACCACAGCATGGCCACTGATAGACGAATGGTGTTGGTCCACTCGTGGGAACCGAACCTGGACATCCGAAGCAGAGCACACCAAACTTAACCACTAGGCCACCAGGACTGGCTCCATAAGGGTGTTTTTAGACGAGATTAACATTCAAATCAGTAGACTGAGTAAAGCAGATTACACTCCCTAATGTGGGTGAGCCTTGTCCAATCAGTTGAAGGCATAAAAAGAAGTAAGAGAGAACTCCTGCCTGATGGCCTTTGAACTGAAACATGGGCTTTTTGTGGGTCTTGAGCCTCCCATTCTGCAGACTGGAACTAGACCATTGGCTCTCCTGGGTCTTCAGCTTGCCAGTTCACCCTGCACATCTTGGGACCTGTCAGACTCCAAAATCCTGTGAGCTAATTCCTTATAATAAATCTATTTTTCTATCTTCTATCTGTCTAGCCATCTGTCTATCTACCTGTCTGTCTATATCATCTACCTATCATCTGTCTGTATCTATGTCTGTCTATATATTATCTGTCTGTCTATCATCTATCTATCTCTAATTTCCTCTTGGTTCTGTTTCTCTGGAGAACCCTCACTAATACCGGGCCTTAAAGCTTTCCTGTTTCCTTTTAACCCTATTTTCTAAAGCCAGGCAGTCTTTATCTTGGCAAAACTGGTAGACTCACACCTTTGCAGGCTGTTTCATTTTTTAAAAGAGTTATTTCTAAGCCACTACCGTGAAGCCTGATGCTGCTGTTTGAGGTCAGTAAAAAGAATTGTCAGGGCGAGAGCCCTCACCTGTCCGGACAGGTCCTCCCACAAAAAGGAGCAGAGAAATGAGGTGCTCTTTCTGGAGCTGAACCGGCTGTATTAAAATGATCTCAAAACGGGGCGTCCGCAGGTTGGCTGCCCCCCTCCCCCGCCCCGTTCTGATCCGGCCTTCCTCTCGCTGCCTCCTCCCTCTCTCCCGGAGGGAGTCCTACCTGCCCAGGGGCTGTCTGCGAGCCCCGTATGCATGTCGCTCTGCCAGCGGGGTCTCTCCCATCGCTGCTCCGGATCAGACCTCGCCAGCCAAGACGCTTCTCCACAAGGGGTCTATTTGGAAAGGAATCTCCCCGGTACTACTTCTCACACTCGCCCGGGGGCTCTGCCAAATTCTCAAGGGAGCCTTTCCACGAGGGGACCCTCTGCCACCTGCGGGCCGAGCGTGGGAACTGCAGCCGTGGCCTCTGGGAAGTCGAGAGCACCCAGGGATGAGCCTACCAGACCCCCACCCTGAAGGTCACTCATCCGCTTAACAAATGTTTCTGGTGCACCTGCCTTGCGCCAGGCGCTGCTGTGGGCACAAATGGCCATGGCCGGCTCTGCCCCCTGCGTCCCTCAGTGAAATCCCGGGGACCCAGCCTGATGGAAGCGAGCAGCACTGCTCAGCAGCCTGGGCCACCCCTCCACCTCCCCCAGCAGGTGACCTGGGCCCTCTTGCCTCAGTTTCTCCCTCTTTAGAATGAGGAAGGTGAGACTAAGGGTCCCCACTTCACAGAATTGTTGTGGGGATCGAATGAATGAATGTGTCCTCAGAACAGCATCCTCCTGTCTGTGCCCTGCGCCAGTGTCGGCTCTGCCCGCCTGTCTTCTTCCAGTCTGGGCTGCTGTCACCGGCTCTCAGGTGTGCACTGAAAATGTCTAACCTACCGTTAATCCCGTCTGGCATATTCTCCCATTGATGTGGACAAATATAACGCATCAAATTGTATTCAATGAAAGAGCAAGTTGTAGGCGTTTACCTAATGAGACCGATTTCTGTTAAAATATTATACAATCTGTAAAAGTAAAAGATCAGAAGCAACCCCAATTCGCGTTGGTGGGGCACTGGGTGGATTATCATGACTCATCCACGTGGAGAAGTACTATGCAGTCGTGAAAAGGGAGAAGGATGATCTCTACACACGGCTCTGGAGAGATCACAGAGATCTCTGTGAAGAGAGCAAGGTGGAAGAGAGTGTGAAGTGAATGTTACCATTTATCCAAGACAGACAGGTGACAGGAAGGCAGCTGCCTATCTATCCACCATGTCTATGTATCTATCTATCAACTATTTATCTATCATAATTTGTCAATCAACTATCAACTATTTATCTATCGACTATCTACTATCTCTCGCTCTCTCTATCTAAGCTGCTTCTGTCTTGAAACTAAGCAGTGGGAGAATACTCCGAAAGTATTTCTGAAGGACCTCTAAGCGGAGGGAGAGCGGAAGGCCCACTGGGATGGAAATGCAGCTTCTCTGCGTGTGCCTTGTTTTATGCTCTGACTGGGGAACGACGCAAACGTTTCACAGACCTATGAAAACAATGAGCCTTAAAAAAGCAATCCCTAAATATAAAAAAGAAAATAGGACAGACAGACCAAATGGGCATCTATTGAGTGGCCTGACCAACCAGAGGTGGGCTATTCCAAGTGACTTTAACACGTGGAAATTTGGAAGTCTTCCTAGTGGGAAATACCCCAAGGTCAAAAAGAACTGCAAGAAAGGAAGAAAAATCGTAGACCTTTTCCAATAATCGTGCTGTGGGCGTCGTTGTTCAGAGGCTGGTGTGTGTGTTGAGGAATAAAGGAAATGTGATGTTCAGGTTCTGTCGTCACCTGTGTCCTGGGGTATGAGAGAATGGAAGTTAAGGAGCTCTGAATCTGAAAGGGAGATAGGAGCACAGAATAACCAGCAATGCTAATGAGCACTGATAATGCAGGCGCGCTGGAAGTCACGCTGGTTCTCCCCCGCAAGGTGAAGACGTATTTAGGGGGCTCGATCCTCCAGACAGCAATGCTCTTTCTTCCTCCTCCGCCCTGCCTGCCCACTAATTTTGTATAAACACTAAGCTCCCATTTCTACCCAAGTGCGTTGCGTCGTACTGAATGCAGTGAGCCTTTAGGCTATTCTAAGAACAAAAGATAAGCTGTATTATTCAAGTTTACTTATAGTTTCTTAAAAGGCCACCCCCCTCCCTAGCTGGTTAGTTACTTCTATCCTTAAGCAATAGTGAGATTATCATGAGTTTTCATTTTTTACTCTTAATTTTACAAGTCAGTAACACGTATTTCCTTTTCTGTAATAATCTATCATTTACAAGGTATAAATCAACAGTAGGTCCGAGTTATACACGCAACTAATAATTCTGCAGAAATCAGGGTTTTCATGTTCTCTGTAACTGGTTCCAGTTCTGACTCCTCTTCTGAAGGTCTGGAAGGGTCGTGCAGAGCAGTCACATACACACTGTCCTAGGAGAGGGGTCGTGGGCGCTCCCGGGTGCTGACTTACGGAGGCGTCCGCGGTTTCAAAGCTCGAGGGATCTCCCATGAAAGTGACTTTAATTAACGTAATCTGTAAATTATTTCCAAACACACCTCTGCTTTGTGACTCCTCATTTCATTTGTAATTTAAAGCTTAAACAAACGATATGTTATTTAAACACATTTTTAATTTGTTGAAGGAAAAGTCAATATTATTAAAGATACGGCTCAAATGTAAGACCTATTTAGTGGGAAGCTGGAAAAGATCAAAGGTAGGACTGCAGAATACGTGAAAAGTTTACTAATTTTTATAAAACTCTATCCTTATATGGCCTTCCCTCCTAAGGTGTGAGGTGCTTTTCTTTACCGTGTGTTTGCGCACGTATGTATGCATGTGCGTGCATGTGCGTGAACCTGAACCAGACTCTCCTGCTCAGCTGCACCAGAGCCCCCTCCCCAGAGCACTGTCACCAGAACCACCCCCACCCCCACCGCCCACCACAGAGAAGAGCCGCTCTGTCTACACCGGGGCATTGGGGGCCCTCTGTGGAAGTGACCCGCGACGCTGACGGGTCCACCAGCCCTACCCAACCCCAAAGAGCCTTCAGGATTAGCGGGGATTGGGGAAAGGCTCCAGGATGAGAAAACACAGAAAACAATCAGAAAATGGGAACAAAGAAAAAACAGAGACAGTTGAGAGACGAGGCGGGTGGGTACTTAAAAGGAAAGACCTGTGTGTCATCTCAGAGGAACAAGATGTTGCACCAATGACATTGGGTCAGAACAGGCGACAGAAAGAGGACTGGGAACCAGAAAGAACTCTTGGAAACTAACACATGATGGTCAAAACTAAACATTTTAAAAAGCCAAGGAAATCCTCCAGAGATTGCAACAAAAGGAAAAGAGAGAAAACATTGAAGGAAAAAGTAAAGTAGATCCACAGAAGAAGCCCAACATCCGACTAGCAGGAATTCCAGAAAGGGAGAGGAGAGAAGGCGGTAGGGTGCGAATCATCCAAGAAAGCGTGCAAGGAGTTTCCCAGGACTGACCGAGGACCCGAGCCTTCGGTACCCACGGCATGTGCATCACGTGGATAGAAGTGAAAATGTGTAAGAGAAGGGAAACAGCGACGAGAAGCCCACATAGCATCCTCATCTTCTCACACCCTCACCTCCCGCTGCCATGGGTGTACCCACCTGAAGGCGTCCCATAATAGGATGCCATTTCTCTTGGGTAAATACCAGCTGTGGAATTGCTAAATTGTGGGGGAGATGCATGTTCAACTTTAAAAGATACTGATGAAGAGCTCTCCAAGGGAGCTAACCATTTTGATCTCCCACTAATGCTTGCTCCTCCCTCTCTCTATACACACACACACGCATACATATATACATACGTGCACACACATGCACATCACACACAAACGCGTATGCATATATGCACATATATACACACATGGTCATATACACACGTATATTATTTTATATATATACATACATATATGTATGTCTCAACAAAATTAATAGACTTTTTTTAGAGCAGTTTTAGGTTTACACACAGAAAGCAAAAATTCTCGGGTACCCCTTCTCCCCCTGCAACCGCCCCCCCATAACTTCCCCGATTATTGACACTATTATCAGTGTGGCACTTTGTTACAATTTGTGAACCAATAATGATAAATTACTGTTAACTAATCATTTTCAATTAACATTCACATTGAGGAGACTAACATTAGCAGTTAAGCTCATTAAACATTTAAAATATGTGGGTGATTATTTTAAAAGCCTCCCATTTTTCCAGTTTTTCATCACTTTTTAAGTGCTTTCGCTTTCCGTGGAAATGACTTTTTCTGCGCCCACCCGGTGTGCGCGGACCGTCAAGCGGTGGGCAGACAGGGCGGAGGCCGGTGCGTGAGAAGGGAGCCTGCTCTTCCCTGGGTAAATATTGACAGGCAGGCGCCTGGGGGAGCCGCCCCCGCCGGGCAGCTGGTCCCTGAGAGCACGAGGCGCCTGGGTCTAGAGCTCACGAGGGGTGACCTGCTCTCATGCCAAAGGATTCTGTAAGCTCCACTTGGACAGTGTTTTGAACCTATTACATAAAAAGTCAGCCACTTACTTTTCTCCAAGATGGTGAAAGAACTGGTATTACACTGAAGTCTACAACACCCACCATATGTCTGTGGTCCAGGCTTACCACCGGCGTGCCCTGATTAACACCCAACCTCAGTGACTTTGCCTAACTGTCTTCCAATTTGTCTGACTCTTACCTGTTATCACAGACACCAAGATTGGAGGGACGTTACTCTCAGGGACGAGACATTTATACAAACCATGGTGCACAGTGGGCAGCTTGTGTGGCTAACCAGAAAGAAATCGGTAGAAACATTAAAACAATATGGTTTTTCTGATTCAAGATTTTAACTCTTCAATTTGCAAAACAAAATAAAAGCCTCTTCAGGCAACTGCCAAGATATTTGTATTACTTATTAAAAGCATAATTTAGGGGGCCAGCCCAGAGGCATATTGGTTAAGTTCATGTGCTCTGCTTCGGTGGCCCAGGGTTCGCAGGTTCAGATCCTGGGCACGGACCTAGCACTGCTTGTCAAGCCACACTGTGGCAGCATCCCACATAAAGTGGAGGAAGATGGCACAGATGTTAGCTCAGGGCCAGTCTTCCTCACACATACACACAAACACAAAGCATAATTTAGTATCAAAGATTTTTAAATATCGTCAACTGTCTTGAATAAATTTATATTTGTCTCCCACAAACCCTGACTACTTGCAGGGTACTTATGGCATGGTTTTTTTCTTCTTCTTCTTCATTTTTTGTGAGGAAGATTGGCCCTGAGCTAACATCTGCAGTCTTCCTCTATTTTGTATGTGGGACGCTGCCACAGCATGGCTTGATGAGCCGTGCACAGATCTGCGCCCAGGATCCAAACCTGTGAACTCTGGGCCGCCAAAGTAGAGAGTACGAACTTAACCACTACGCCGCACCAATGGGCAGGCCCCACTTCTGGCATGCTTTAAAGCAGTAGTTTAAAATATTTTAGCCTACAATCCGAATGGGCCTATATTTCCAGGATGATCTCTGGAACAATATTCCGGGGTGGGCATAGTGGCCCCTCTGTGCTGGCTTCCTGTTCCCTTCCTTGCACTGGCAGGGGAAGGCCCGAAGCAGGAGGGAAATACCAGCTGGCAGGGGCTCTCCCTGGTGCCTCAGGGGTACAGAGAGGATGGAGTGCCCCACACACTACAGGCAGGCACAAGAAAATGCAAATAGCCATGGGTCAGAGGAAGAAATGGAGAGAAATAGTCATTGTTGTGAAAACCACACATTTCTCTGTGCTAAACTATTCAGCACAAATCATGGGATGTGTGCCAACGAATGAAAACCACCTTAAAAACCCTCATTACAAGGAAATTCAGAATATAAAGAGTCAATGTTTCTTTTTTAAAGATGAATTCTTCACTTTCTTAGGGATTTGTCTTAGGTTTTCCTTCCTTGGCTTTGGTAAACGCTAATTAATCAAATTATAAAATTTGACTTATTCATACCTTTTTTGGAATAGACTATTACATTAGAAAGTGACATATCTTTCTGTATTTAAGTCTCAAAATCTCCATAAAGTGTTCTGTGCTTATAGGAAAAGCAGAAAGAACTCTCGTCTTACTGTGCATTCTAACCTGGCTCCCCGGAATTCTCTTACTGGCAAAGTGTTTGTTGCTGCACTGATAAACACGTGCTCCAAAGTGAAACATAAAACTCATCAGTAAAGTATGGTTTAGTGAAAAATTCTTAAAGCATGTCTCTCATAGTTTTCCCTGAAAATCGACATGAGATGAAAGTAGACATCAGTGAGGCCCACGTGCAAACCGAAGGGTTGAGCACAGGAAGAAATAATTTAAATAAAATTAAATTGTAATAAAAAATTTAAAGATAAAATCGCAATAATGATCAGCAAATTTAAATATTTCAGGAGACCTGTGAATGTGTGTGTGCGAAGGCATAGAAGAAAATATTGTCTTATTTCAATTGACATTTCCTATGAGAAAAGCTCCCTATGAACAGGGCCTCAAATCTTGAAAGCAGAACTGAGCCAGGAGCAGCTTTTACTATGGGACATGAGAGCCCAGCCATACACTGCCCGATCTTAAAATGTACTACTCCTGCGTTCTTACCATTTAGCAATGGACAACTCAAGGACATTCTGGCTCATCCTAATCCAGTAGAGATATTTGGGACCCAGGTGGTTTATAAGCTTATGAGGCAAGGGCCTCAGGCTCCCCACATCAGCACAAAATGAAGAAGGTTTCTAAGAGTTAATGCTGCAGGAGAATAGTGCTAAATTCTTTTCTCGTTATTGTACCAACAGCCCCATCGCTCTGATTCCTTGTATAATCAGACACTACCCCAAATTTGTCAGCACAAGAGAAGTTTGTGTCACCCATAGGTCACCCAAAGTTATGATAAGATGTGAAGACAAACACCCTTAGAGACACCTTAGATTTTTGGTAAAATGTCTTTCCTTATCCTTATATCCAGAAAAAGATCTTTAATAACATAAAGACATCAAGGAATTTTTAAGCTAGGATGAAGCTGTCCATTGGATGGCTATCCAAATGTAAACACATCCGACTGCTAAATTAAAAAAAGATCTATCCATTTAAATGAATTAAAAACCAGAGCTATAGAAAAATACACTATTCTCTTTAAAAAATCCTAAACCTTTCTAAAACCTCCAATTTCTGAACTTCCATTTTTTCCCCGAGTCTTAAGAATAAGTAATGCACTTTTAAAACTTTTCTTAAAAGAACTTCAAATCAAAATACACTTAACTGGAAAAACCCATTCCTACCAGGTTGCACACAGTGTGTTTTAACAGTGGCAGCCAGGAGGAAGCCGGGCTGTGAGTTCAGCCTCCGAGAGCATTTGCGTGGATTCTGAGCCCATTTGATGTCAGCATGAACGTCCACAGTCTGAGACCTCATTGTATAACAATGAGACAATGACGCTGATGTCACAGTCTTGTCACTTCAGTCCAACTCTAAAAGAAGTCATTAAAGACCTATTAAACTGCCAAGATTAATTGAGGGGTTATCTGCCGATCTGTCCAGAACAGTTGTCCGTCCTGTATACCCAGTCATCCCCTAACTTCAGATTCAAAAGGAAGTCCCAATTTAAAGCATATTACGATGGTTCAAGAACCTTCAACACGTCATACTTTCAATGTCCTCGTTAAATCCGACCACAGAAAAAAATTTCTTGCAAGAGTGTTTTATTTATTACAAGAAAAGAAAACGGCAATTGACACACTGTGTTCTGGAATCCATTGTTTCACAAAGATCAAAACCTTATATTTTTGGAAAACATTCCTGAGCAAGAAGGACAGGCCAGAACGGTTTCCAAGGGTGTGTCCTGAGCGCTCCCTCAGTCGGTGCCTACTGTTCTACCTGGCTCGCACCCTAAATGATGCCCTGAAGGCATATCCTTGTGGATTATAAAAAGAGCTCCTTTAACTGGGTCTTGTGATAAAAGCAACATTACTTTTTGCAAGACATTCTAAAAATGAAAGGTTATTAACTTAACATTTACGGCTTTTGTCTAGTGGAGGATTCTATTTACATCAACTTCAGAAGGTAAAAAACACCAAGCATTGATGCAAGAGAGTCTGCTGCCAGCTACAGAATCCTGAGCTTCGTTTCGCGTCTAGTCATGATGGGACCGTAATGAACTGAAATTGTCACTACCGCTACCTGCTCTTTCAAAGAACAGGAGAAGACTAAGAACGACTTCAGCACTGGGGCATCCAGGCTCTCAATAGGTGCGACCCAGTTTAATATTTAAAGTTTGTAAAATACATTCAGATTTGATGTAACCACCAGGCTCTGGATGCTGGATAGATTCCAAATTTAAATTCCCTTGGAAAACTGACCATCGAAGAAATGAAGTTCAAAGTTTCTATGGAGTAATGTGCTTAGAAAATAAAGCCACAAAATGTACAGTAATGAACTGTTCTTGCGCAAGAACAAGAGATGGAGCTCAGATTGCATACAAATGGGCATATTATTCATGCGCATTAAAAAACAGAAGCAATAGTGAGCAGCGAGTGGCTTTCCCCTTAGCCTTGTCATTGCATTTTTGTTAAGAAGTCTGTAAGAACTCTATTTTGGAGCATTGCTCTTGGTATAGGATCCTCCAGAGGAACGTGCGTTCTCCCCTGAGCTTCTCTTCAATTGCCCCTACATAGATCCCGCCACCACCACAGCTTAAACATGTCCGTTTTTCTTCATCAGGTCACAGGAAATTGGTTCAGACACTCCCAGGAAAGGGAGGGATTTAGAAAGGTTATCATCTCAGTGACATTTGTCAAACATTATTGCCAAAGACAGAACAAAACTTGTCATGTTTAATTGGCGAAAAACAACTCGGGGTTTCTAAGTGATTGGAGCTAAATCACTCACACAGCCCAAGTCAGAAAGACCCTCAGGTAGAAGGCACGAAATAATACTTTAGGGTTTTTTGGGGTTTTTTTTTAAAGATTTTATTTTTTCCTTTTTCTCCCCAAAGCCCCCCAGTATATAGTTGTATATTCTCCGTTGTGGGTCCTTCTAGTTGTGGCATGTGGGACGCTGCCTCAGCTTGGCTTGATGAGCGGTGCCATTCCCCGCCCAGGATTCGAACCAACGAAACACTGGGCTGCCTGCAGTGGAGCGCGCAAACTTAACCACTCGGCCACGGGGCCAGCCCCTACTTTAGGGTTTATGATCAATATTTGGAACCCTCGAAGGTTCAGAGGAGAGCCGGAGAGGAGAAAGCGTCTGGAGAGAATGCTGAAGGACTGCAGCACGTTAAGGAGTCAGTTTGTGGGTTTGAGAAGTGAAAGGTTATTAGACACACGCCTATGATCAGCTCTTCTTAATCTTTACCTCCAACAGAAAAAAAGAGGATACCCTCCATGATCCCACACGACGAGTTTTTTTGGATAGGAACACAGGCGATGGTGTGAAGTTGAGAAATCTCTTTCACTTTCTTCATTAAGAATAAAACGAGTCATGTCTGGGGCGGTCTAGCCGTGTTTCTGTTCTTGGTTTGAAAGAAGGGTGGCACATTGCAGCTGAGGGCTGTAAAACTTGAGTTGGTCCCAAGTGGAGGGAAAAAAACGTTCGGCTCAGCTCTGAGTCACGGGAGCCAGGGATGGGCTGCGCACCGGGAAGAAGTTCCCACGCGATTTGCACGGCAAGCTGGAGGTGGCGGTCAGCCCTGAAGAGTCAGGAGTCTGACTGCGGCTGGTGACTAAGCAGTTAAAATACTTAGGCTTTGAGTCCACCTGAAGGCAGGTGTGGGGCGGGGGGTTAATTACAGCCAGAGTGGGAAAGCTCGCCAGGCCAGCGGGAGCCATGGACGACAGGCAGTTAGCAGCCAGTAAACTCATTTAATTTTTCCTTGTTGCCTTTTAAATTAAAAAGGGGGAAAACATAGGTCTCCAGTTAAAAAAAAAAAAAGTTTCTGTATTATTGGGTGCCTCACTCAGACAGTGGTTATTTCGGGAACATTCTGACGAATCCTGGTGGGATGCTGTTAATCAGGAGCCTAAGAATGTCACCTTAGGGTGGGATTTCTACACCAACATCGTTCTTTTCTTAAAAGGAATTATTTGGCCCAAGTAGGGGACTAGCAGATGCTCAAAATTCACGGTTTCTCCAAAAGTACTGACACTGTTCTAAATACCAGAGAGGAAACTCAATTCTACAGACATGGTATTACAGACTCATTAAGACAAACTCTAATGATCACGTTTTGTCACCGGCAATAAGGTCAACCTTTTTTTGTTTTTTTTGAGGAAGATTAGCCCTGAGCTAACATCTGCTGCCAATCCTCCTCTTTTTGCTGAGGAAGACTGGCCCTGAGCTAACATCCATGCCCATCTTCCTCTACTTTATATGTGGGTCGCCTACCACAGCATGGCTTGATGAGCGGTGCCATGTCCACACCTGGGATCTGAACCGACAAACCCTGGCCACCGAAGCAGAAGGTGTGAACTTAACCGCTGCACCACGGGGCCGGCCCGAGGTCTTCCCTTTTGACAAGAAACCCCAACCATCTCACAAGGGCATGACAGCCATCTCTGGGGGTCATTGGAGTGATTAACCGAGCTAATGTTGGTGGAGCTCCTGCCCAAGCAAGAGTCAGTACATCAGACTATCACTGGTCTCGTCCTAAACTCACAGGTTGGCTATTTAAGTACAACTCGTTTCAGTGATGTATTTTCTCTCATGCTTACAAGACGTACATAAAAACTGAAAACCTAGCAACATGTATTTCAGCTCTCAGTTTCTAAGGAACTAGATCAATCAATGTCCAACCTACCAGAAGGATAACCATCTGCAGTAAGAGATCTTTGCTTGAGATACTAAGATACTGAGAACAAGAGGCAGGGGTATTTTTTTCACAATGGTGTTTATTGGAAATTTCCCCTGTTCTTTTATCTCATCCATCAGGACTCTCTAATAGATTGCTATAGGGCGGGTACTAGAAAGTTCTGTAGGAACAATTGGGATGTGTGGGGGCAGCCTAGGGAATATGACTTTTGAAAACCGACTGGGGTACATTTATATTTCACCAGCTTCTGTGTTTGAACACTGCTATGGACCTCAGAGTCTTCAAAAATGGACCACAATTTAGACGCACACGATTGTGTCAAATAAATGTTTTTTATTTGCCATTTCCGTTGTGTGATCATTCAACACAATGAAGATCACTTTTCATAAAGAAAGAACCATTTTCTACTGAACGGTCACCTCCCTTAATCATTAGATAGTGCGAATAATCAAAAGGCTTGAATGATCGTGTTTTACCATTTGCTAACAAGGGACAAAAATTATAACAATAAACAAAGTCGAAGAATTAATTAATAATCTTATTAATAAGATTGACTCATTGGAGATCAGGATTTCCAAGAGTCTCGTGAAGACTTAGAAATTTCAAGTGATAATTCCAGCTGGGTAAAATAAACTCAGGGTTTTTTGGTCATTTGGCGGCCAAGGAAGTATGTTTTCCCCCAAGACTTAGGAAAAACGTGGTTGAAAATGAAGGCGTTGGAGTCCTCTCTCTCCATGAGCCATCTGAGTTGGCCAAATTCTTTTTCTTATTTCCTGAACCCATGTATCAGATTTTAAGTTTTGCTCTCAGAATACAGCATGAATAATTTTTGCCACCTCTGCACCTTATGATACCAGTTACATGGAAAATCCAAACCACACTGGAAACAACTAAAAGTTGGTTATCAGGTGGTTCCACAATTTCTGCCCAGATCAATTCGTATACTGACCTGACAATCCAGTCATCGCGCTCCCGGGCACTTATGCCAGAGAAGTGAAAACTTATGTACACAAAAATATTGTACACCAATGTTTTTATTCGTAATTGCCCCAAACTGGAAACAACTCAAAATGTCCTTCAATGAGAGATTGGTTCAACAAACTACGGTACATCCACACAGTAGACTCGGCAAGGAAAAGGAATGAACAACTTGGGTGGATCTCAGCGTGAAAAAAGGCTGATCTCAAAATGCGACATTCTAAGTATATTGCCTGTGATGGTAGATACACAAACTAACACAGGCGAGGGCATTTAGTGCATGTGCTCACACACACACACACACACACACACACACACTCTGAGTGTCTCAGTCCATTCAGGCTCCTATAACAGAATACCATATGCTGGGTGGCTCATAAAACAGGATTTATTTCTTCACCGTTCTGGAGGCTGGAAGGCCAAGATCAAGGTGCTGGCCGATGAGAACCTGCTTTCTGGTTCACAGACAGCATCTTCTCACTGTGTCCTCACATGGCAGAAGGGGCAAGGGAGCTCTCCGGGGTCCCCCCTTTTTTTTTTTTTCAGAAAGACTGGCCCTGAGCTAACATCCGTGCCCATCTTCCTCTATTTTATATGTGGGATGCCCGCCACAGCATGGCTTGATAAGCGATGCCATGTCCACACCCAGGATCCCAACTGGCGAATCCTGGGCCACCTAAGCAGAACACACAAACTTAACCACTATGCCACCGGGCTGGCCTCTTTCATAAGGGCACTAATCCCGTCGTGGGGGCTCCGCCATCATGGCTTAATCACCTCCCAAAGGCTCCACCTCCTATTACCCTCACATTTGGGGTTAGGATTACAACATATGAATGTTGGTAGGACAGAAACATTCAGTCCATTGCAATGAGTAAACTGAGGCAATCTGAGCAAGATCAGTGGATTATATCAAAGTCAATCCCCTGGCTGGGATATTGCAATAGTTTTTCAAACCGTTACCCCTGGGGGAAATTGAACAAAGCGTTGGGGATGTCTCTGAATTATTTCTTACAGCTGCATGTGAATCTACAGTGACCTCAGTAGAAGTTTCAATTGAAAAAAAGATCATGTTGGATAATACGTAAAGGATAATACCCTGATGGACAAATATACCATACTTTTAAAAAGTTGCATTCCGGGTGACTCCATTTTGTGTGACTTTCCTGGAATGACAAAATTATAGAGGTGGAGAACAGAGGGCGATTGCCAGCTGCTAGGAACTCGGTGGGGGGTGCGCAGCTGTAAAGCGTCAGTTCTGGATCCCGATTGTGGTGGTTACACTAACGTATACCTGTCATAAAACTGCATGAATCACACACACACACACACACACACAAGAGTGTGTTAAATACATGAGGTGAGACGTGAACAAGGTCTGAAGTGCAGGTAACCGTCCTGAACCAGCGTCGATTCCTGGGGTCTGCTCTTGTGCTCTGTAATGCACGTCGCTCCCACCGGGGGAAGCTGAGTCAAGGCTTCATGGGACCTCCTTGTCCTTGGCAAGTTGCTGTGGGTCTATAATTATTTCAAAATCTTTTCAGAAATCACTTTGCCTACCACGCCTAATAGTTCTGAAACACAAGATCATCTTTCCGTTTCTTAGTTCCAGTACAAGAAAACCTGAGGCGGCCGGCTCTGTAGCCAAGCAGTCAAGTTAGCGTGCTCTGCTTCAGTGGCCCAGGGTTTCGCCGGTTCGGATCCTGGGCGCGGATCTAGTACCATTCATCAAGCCATGCTAAGGCGGTGTCCCACATTGCGCAACCAGAGGGACCCACAACTAGAATATACAGCTATGCACTGGGGGGCTTTGGGGAGAAGAAGGAAAAGAAAAAACGATTGGCAACAGATGTTAGCTCAGGGCCAATCTTAAAAAAATAAAAGAAAAGAAAACCTGCGGTAGAAAATTGAAATGGCCAGCATTTTGCCCCTGCGTAGAAACACAGTGCTCTGTAAGTACGTGCACCTTTCCCACCTCATCCCTGGGGCTTTTGCTTGAGCACGTGCTACTCACGACCCTTGTCATCAACACGAAAGGTTCTTTACAACCTTCAACAATACTTAAATCCTGCACTTCCAGATTTCAAACCTTGAGAAAAGTAAATTGGCAACAACAGAATGTTTTCAGGACAGCAGACAACCACATTCTTTTGAGCCACATGAAATAACCAATTCTGGACAATTCTGGGCCTACAGAAATGACAATTTTGTATGATTCGACTTACCACGATGTTCCTTTGGAAGACTTCCAGGCAATATCGCCTGGAGGCCAAGGGCACATGACATCCTTGGTGTTGGGTGTGAAATCCTAACTCCACGACTTACCAACAGGGTGACCTGGGCTAGTTACGGGGCCTCACTGTTCTGCTTGCTGGTCAAGCCAGGAGGATAACGTTGCCCACCTCATGGCGTCTGGGGTGCTCGGTAGTCTTGCTCTGCAGCCACGCCCACCCCTCATCCTGTCCAGGCCCACTGGGGATGAGCTCCCTGCTCCCCGGGGTTGGGCGGGCTCTGTGCCTGGTCCTCGCCAATGATCAGGGAGCAGAGGTGGGCACTGGCCCTTCCTGAGCACAGACTCTTATTTTAAAGTAGGCCTTTGACGGGTAGCGTAGACTTGGGTGTTGATTGTTTGTAATCCAGTCTGACAACTGACAACCCTTGTCCTTCCATTGGCGTTGGGTCATTCAATGTGATGATTGACGTGGTTAGAGTCAATCTCCATCTTGCAATTGGTTTTCTGTTTGTCCCATCTGTTCTTTGTTCCCTTTCTCCTCTTTCACTGCTTTCGTTTGCATGAATGGAGCATTTTTTATGATTTCATTGCATCTCCTTTGTTGGCTTACTAGCTGTACTCTTTGCTCTTTGATTTTAGTCATTGCTTTAGGGTTTCCAGTCCACAACCTTAACTTGCCATGGTCAATCTTCGATGGATAGTCTCCCACTTCACAGACGGGGGAGGGCCACATAGCAGGGCTCTCCCACCGCCTCCTCTCTGGGTCCTGGTCTCCTGTTGTCACACAGTTTATTTCTACAGATATTATGAGGTCCATGATAACTCCAATGAGCTCCATTGGTCTTATTGTTGCTTTCAGCAGTCAGTTAGATTTGTTTAGCTTTATTGAGGTATAATTGGCAAATAAAAGTTATATGCAAGCATGCCTCGTTTTATTGTGCTCCACAGAATTTGCGTTTTTTACAAGACCTTCCACCAGCAAAAAGATTACAACCTGCTGAAGGCTCAGATGACGGTTAGCATTTTTGAGCAATTAAGTATTTTTAAATTAAGGTATATACATTTTTTCCTACACATAATGCGGTTGCACATATAACAGGTTGCACATTAACTACTGTATAGTGTAAACATAACTTTTATATGCACGGGGAAACCAAAAAATTCATGTGACTCGCTTTATTCCAGTGGTGTGGAACCAAACCCAAAACATCTCCAAGGTGTGCCTGTATTTAAGGTGTACAACGTGACCTGATACACGTATACATTGTGAAATGACCACCACAAACTAATGTATATATCCATTACCTCATATAGTTGCTATTTTCTTTTCTTTCTTTTTTTTTGTGGTGAGAACACTTGAAAGATCTCCCATGTTCATTGCAGCATTGTTCACAACAGCCTAGATGCGGAAACAACCGAAATGTCTGTTGATGGACGAATAGATACCGAAAATGTGGTCTATGCATACAATGGAATATTATTCAGCCTTGAAAAAGAAGGAAATTCTGCCGTTTGTGACAACATAGATGAACCCAGAGGACATTATGCTAAGTGAAATAAGCCAGACACAGATGGACAAATACTGAATGATGTCACTTATATGTGGAATCTAAAATAGTCAGCCTCATAGAAGCAGAGAGTGGAATGGTGGTTGCCAGGGGCTGGGGGGAGGGGAAATGGGGAGATGCAGGTTGAAGGTATAAAGTTTCAGTTATGCAAGATGCATAAGTTCGAGGGACAAAATGTACAGCATGGTGACTACAGTTAACAGTCAATTAGCTTTTAAATACGTCTAATAAGAAATAAGGTCTTTCATATGTACCCACCTGGCTGCCATTTCCTGGGTCCCTTCCTTTGTGTGGATCTGGGTTTCCACCTGGCATCTCCCAGCTGCGTGAAGATCTTCCTCGCAGATTACTTAGTGCAGCTCTGCTGTCCCTAACTCTTTCCGCCTCTGTCTGTATGTTTGAGAAAGTCTTTATTTGGCCTCCTTTTTTGAAAGATATTTTTGCTGGGTCGAGAATCTACGTTGACAGTTTCCTACAATGCTTCTAAGATGTCGCTCCTGTGACTTCTGGCTGGCGTTACGCTGATAAGTCGGCTGGCATCATTCTCTTTGCTCCTCTGTATGTGATGTGTCTTTTCCTCTGGATGCTTGTAGGGTTTTCTCCTTATCACTGGTTTTAAGCAATTTGGTTATCATATGCCTCGACCTAGTTTTTTCATCACTCTTGTGCTTGGGGTTCATTGAGCTTCTTGAATATGTGGGTTTACAGTTTTCCTCAAATTTTGGTCTCTATTTCTTCAGATGTTTTTTCAGTCTCTCACCCACCCCTTCCAAGGATTCTTCAAAGACTCGAATAACCCACATATTGGGCTGCTGGAAGTTGTCCCACAGCTCACTCACACTCTGTTCCTTTTTTCCTCTGGTCTCCTGTACAGCATGTTTCATTTGGGGTAGTTTCCATTGTTCTAGGTCCACTGATCTTTCCTTCTGCAGTGTGTGACCTGCTGTTAACACCGTCCAGTATGTTTCTCAAGTCGTCACTGAGTTTCACCTGTACAAGTTCGATTACGTTTGTTTTCAAAAATATATCGTTCATGCCTCTAACATGATCAATCTCTCCTTTAGCTTTTTGAACACATGGGAAACAGTTACAATTCATAACCGTTGATGTCCTCGTCTACTAATTCTGTCATTTCTGAGTTGTTTTGATTAGCTAATTTTGCTGCTCATCATGGGTCCTGTTTTCCTGATTCTTCACAAGCCTGGTAACTTTTGGTTGGACGCTATTATGAATCTTACATTGTTGGGGGCTGGATACTTCTGTTTTCCTGTAAAATAATTCTTCAGCTTTGTTCTGGGAGTCAGTTAAGCATCTTGGAAACAATCTGATCCTTTCCTGTTTTAAGCTTTTAAGTTTCATTAAGTGGGACCAGGGTAGAGTTTAGAGCTGATGTCCCCTAATGTTCATGCAAAATGCTTCTGAGAACTCTGCCTCAAATTCCCTAAATTATGCGGTTTTTCACTCTGCACGGTGGAGAAGGTACCTTCTTCCCCTGCGTGCCTGTCAGTGCTCAGCTGACGACTCCAGGGGGATGCTCTGCTGGTCTCTGGAGTTTTTTCTTGTACGGCTCTCTCGCCTCTGGTCCTCCACCTGGAAAACTCTGGCTGCCTTGGCCTTCCTGGACCCCAGCATCGTCCCGTCGATTCAGAGACTGCTGCCCTCTGCCCGGGTTCCCTCTTGCTGTGCTGAGGGCTGGGAACTCTCTCCAGGCTGAAAGCTGGGCAATCATAGGGCTCACCTTGCTTGTTTCCTATCTTCCAGGGACCACTGTCTGTCACTGCAGATGCCAACGTCTCAAACATCATTGTCTCATGTATTTTGTCTGGGCTTTTTGGCTGTTTCAGACAGAAGGGTAAACCCAGTTCCTAGCCCCCTTGGCAGAAGCAGCAGTGTCCAGATGGGAGGAGTGCCTGTGCGAGACCCTCCAGAGGTCTTCCTTCCCTTTGGTATGACCACCATCGATGCATGAGGGGCGTGCTCTCTGAGTGACGCTAACGAAGGAGTTCCAGGAGTCACAGAGCTTGAGCAATAAAGACAATTGTTTTAAGCAACTAAGGTGTTAGAGTTGTTTGTTACTGCATCAGAAACTAGCCTATTCTGATTGAAAAAGAGTTTTTTAATGATGAGTGAGATGACGTCTATGAAGATAACAGTGTCCATCCACTGTGAGTCCTGTGAAGCCACACAGACCGAGTGTTAGATCACACCAGCAAGGTGACGGTCACGCCTACGGCTGACTGTTAATCTTCACTGTGCCTCAGGCTTTACTGTGCTGGGGAGGCTGAGGGGAAAATGATGAAATGACAAAGAGAAAAAGCACAGTCCCCTCCCTTTTGGAGCTTACTGAATCACAGGGAGGCACAGACGTGAACAAATGAGCTCCCTAGTAAACAGTCAACGTAACTGCCAACTGGTGAGTGCCGTGCTGACCCATTCAGCTTGCTATCAGAGGGGGAGGTGTGAGCTTCTGAAGGATTTGAGGAAGCTTCTCTGAGCAAGTGATGTTTAAGCTGAGATCTGGACAGGCAGGCATTAGGCAGGTGAAGGGCATCGGTCAGGACGACCAGCACGTGCAGAGACCCTGGGTGGGGAGGGGCTGCAGGGAGGCCCTGCAGGCCTGGAGGCTGCAGAAAGGATCGGGGGATGTCCAGAGAGCACTTAGAATCCACTGGAGGACGCTGGGCTTGGTGCGTGGGTGACACAATAGAGGGGCACTTTTACAAGCCATCGAGGCCACCACGGTGTGGACCACAGAACCCTGGTGCTGTGAGCTGGAGACTTGCAGTAGGGGACAGTCACGGACATGATGAAACCGGGACAGGTCTAAAACCACTCGGGAGGCAAATTGGAAGCAAGGACGTGTCCAGGACGCCTCTGGGTTATTAGCTGGATGACAGGGCTGTCGGCTGTGGCTGGGGACAGGGTGGGGGGGAGGGCCAGTTTGGGATGAGGGTCATGAATTCCACGGGGGAGATGCTGTGAGCTCGACGACCCTTTGAGATATCCAGGTGGGAATGAACGGATGCGCTTCCATTGAACAAAGGATGGCACTCCACGAATGACACAGTGCACGCTCCTGACCATAGCCATCGCCCCCACCCCCGAGTCCATTTGAGATAAGCAGATGGCACAGCCTTCCGGTTTCTAGAGGCAGTTCCAACAACACAGCCGCAGGTCCCCCTCCTTCCTTCTTTACCTTGCTACTCGTTCTGCAGCTACAGCTAAGGAGGGAAGAGGGAAGCCCTGGATTCGGACCATTGTCATCCATGGAGATGACGCACCAGCCTTCCTGGGGAGTTGAGTGGAACAGGTGGTATTCAGCAGGTGCCATGTCCGGGTCCTCCACCCTCCCTCTTCCCCGAGAATATCCTGGGCTGCGCTCTCTGTGAAGACACAGCGTGGGTCTAAGCCCCACTGAAGGGACACCTTCCTCTGCGGGCGTCCCTCTTCATGCAGCAAATGTGGGAAGGGGGAGCTGTCAATGGGCACAGAGCAGGCCACTTGGTTCCAAGGTGACCTGTGATCTGTGTGTCTGGGAATGCCCACTGCCCACACCTGGGGACCCCGGGGCCCAGGGGCGTTGCGGTCCCCAAACAGGGAGGGGAAGCTCCAGCTCCACAGGGGGCAGGGCTTGGGTGGGAGGGGTGGTCCCAGCCAGCTCTTTGTCCAGGTTCCTTCCGGAAAATTCTGCCGACTGCACCACCACATACAAACTGCTGAGCTGAAGCAGCCAGCGGCCTGGTTATCTCTCCCTTTCTATCAGAATTTGTTTTAAGGCCTGAAAAGACTGGATTCACAGATGGACACGGTTAGTTTTTCATCACATCACATGGCTGTTAGCAGAGCAAATCCTTTGTGCTAATCTGTGCTTCACAAAGACTGGCAGGGGCATTGATGAACCAAACGTGTACAAACGACATCGCCACAATTTCTTCCTTTGGAGTGTTTTGAAAGGTCGCATTTGTGTGCAAAGAGAACCACACAGGTCTGGCACCGACAAGAAGGTGCTCATAATTTCTTGGACATTAAATGAGTGAATCCCATTCACCCGCAGGAGAAATAGTTGCCCCCAGGTATCATCCAAAATATGACTAAAATATCTAAGACAAGGGCCTCATAATTCAAATTCTTGGAATACTGGGTGACGTTTCAGGTATTTTATAACTTTAAAATGACTATTCCTAACAAATAGGAATATCCAACTTAATATTTGATCAATAAAATAAGGGACTGTTCCAGACAACCCGCCCAAAGAAACGCTGTAAGTTTCCCCCTCCTCTGGCTACCCATCTTTGTGCCCATTCTCTCTTGATCTAAGCTTTGCCAAAAATGCTACCTGCACCTCTGTGTTGCCTTTCTTTTCTTTTCTTTTTTTAACTCCTCTGGAAGCTTCTGATCCCTCACTCTCTCAGGGAACACTTCAGAGAACCCAAATGTTTCACGGCTTCTGGACTGGAGAGAAAGCAAGATGTGGGTGGCATCAAGAGTTATAACTGTTCTCAAAATACACCAAGCACGTCCACTCCTTGGGACGGGCAGTCTGAGCAGAGGGCCAGCAATCGAAACAAAACACAGGTCACGGCACCTTTTATTTGTTGTCGTACAAACCGAAGGGACACAAAACACACTCAACTTCTCAAAACAGTCTTACTGCCTTTCAAAATCTAACGGGAAAGTCACAGACACTGCCTTGAGCTAGGAAGCCACCAGCTTTACACCTCTGGACACTGTGACCGGACAGAACTCAGAAGGTCCATGAATCGGCTTCCCGCGCCTGGAATTCTCCAAAGCAGCTCCCTGTCGGACTCAGCGAGGTGGCACCTGGTACGGAGAGCACATCCCACACGTAAGCCATCCCAGAGACCCAGTCCCCTCCTCACCACGGAGCATGTGATTCATGGTGAGTGGTACCCCGGGGTCTGGCTCTGCTAGATTCATGCCATCCTGTGCCACAGAACTACATAACTTCACAAATTCACAGGCCAAAAGTCAATTCCCATGATTTATTAATGGAGAATAACCAAGACGGTTTCACAGAGCTTGGTGGCCACAATGGTTCGATCTAACCTTCTCCTCTGGATACAGCTGTGCACCTGGGATCAGCTAAAAAAATTAAACACTTCCCATTGGTAAGCAGTGAGATATGCACAGAACAATCTGGAGTCGAGGACCCTTTTGGTCGAGTAGTAATTTTTTTTGCTCCCCAGTTTCTTACTGTTTTACGAAAACACGAACCTCTAATGCCTCAGAAAGTGGCCCTATTGAGACCAAATAAGTCTATAGAAAACTCAGGAGTAAATCTGATTTTTATTTAGAGTTCTCACGTATTATAACAAGAAGTATTATTGTCTGTCTGCGTATGTAAATGACCCGTACTCCGGAGCCACACAACGTAAATTAGGTTCTTTAAAACCACTTGCTGCGTTCTTTACTCTAGGCACAAAAACAACTTCTTTAAAAAAATACCATTGTGATTTAAAAGGCCTTTCTTCCGTAAGGAAGAGGAATAAATGATAAACGCTGTAGATGTTTAACCACCTTTGGATTACCCGGTCTTTCACCCTTTGTATTCTGCAAATGCAAAAAAGAAACTGTCGGTGATTTTTAAAAAAATATCTTAGGAACCTTGGCACTCTTGATGATTCCATGGATAGCTGGACCACTTCTACTGGGAGAATGGAGACAATATTTTAGAAAATAAGTCACCCCTAGACCAGTTCATTTGATGAAACTATTATGTATAAAGCAGTTAATTATATACATAAATAACATAAAAATAATTATCATAAATTAAAAATTCCAACAATCTCGTACTATGAATTCAACTGCGAGGTGAGAGCTGGGAGTGTCTGAACGAGCTGTGTGAGTGTGGACAACGTGGACCCGGAGCCCCCTTTCACATCTGCTGCCTGGGTGACGAATTTCTGTCGTTCAGGGAGGCATGTATTGCACACAACAAATTCTAGCCCTAGCCTCAAAATCTTGCTGTTTGGAATAAGATGAGGTGCTGAGAAAGGTGCATTTTGTATAACGAATCGTCCTCTGCCTCACGGGCAACCTAAGATGACCGTGGCCTCGTTTATCCACTCCTGACTCCTCGCCAGTATCTCTTCAGGATGGTTCCCCAAGTAACACAGAGCCGGGGACGAACAGCGATCAAGGACAAAGTGAGACAAATTTATCATCTCAACTTGGATACTGTTAAAAAATATCAGGGGAGTAAAAATCAAACTTCGTTCCCCACGCCTCTTTCTGTTTCTCTGGCTGGGCAGCAGCAGGGCGGCTGCTGGCTGTGGCCTCGATGGCCAGGGGCAGCCTTGCCCACCACCAGCTGCACCTGAAATGGGTACCCACGTAGGAGAGTGTGTGTCCCCGGGGAAGCAGAGCTGGCTGTTTGTCAGCACAGTCATTTATTAGGGGTGTAATGCTTCTCCCAGTGGATTAAGCTCTTCTGCTGTCATTACTGCCTGGCAAGAAATAGCAGTATCTTTGTATTGCAGAAAAACCTATTCTTTTCCACTATAAAGAGTCATGCTCGTTCCACATTTTTATAGAAAATGGGTCTTGAAACAACATCAACCTTTGGGATTAAAGTTTAAACAGAAAGAAGACATGAATTTCTTCCCTGTCCTTCAGTCCAGGGGATTTGGGCTAAGCCTCAGCCATAATAAATATATTTGGATGGCAGAGAATCCTGAGACGACCCCCAAGGAGCCACCAGAAGGGACAGCATGAGGCTGACTTGCGGCACGCTCTGCATCTGGGCAGCTGTGCACAATTGGACACAGACCAACAGTCCTACAGTGCAAACGACTTCAGCATGTTGAAAGAAAACAGAAAACAACACGGCCACAACAGAGTCTTGAACACAGAATATATGCTTGAAATAAAGCGAAAAAAGAAAAACGATACTGAAAATCGATTCACGGGTTCTGTTACTAAGAGGCCTTGGTCAGCGACTTCACAGGACCCCTTGTCCATGATGAACCTGAAGCCAGAGGGGGATCAGGGCAGATGCCATCACAGAGCATCTTCTCACACATGGTTTCAGCCCAAAGCTGGGTAACAAATTCAACTCGACTCAAATTTCAAAGAACAGAATAACGGTTAGTTTAACTTCTATCTGCTCATCTGCAAAAAAAAAAAATCCAGAAGTGAGGAAACTGTGTTCCACAGTAGCATGCTGCCACATCTGAGCACTGTCTATGTTTCAACACAACTGAGTTCTAAAGGAAAAAACAAAACGGACCATTCATGTTCCTAATAACATAGCACTTGCCCCTTGGGATTTTGCTTCTCTGTCTGTTTCCCCTTCCCAAACCCTGTGTCCGTCAGACACAGGCGTGAGGGAGAGGCTGGGGCGTGCCCAGGGCCCGGGGCGCAACGCCCACTAAGGCAGAGCGGGGAACCACGTGCGTTCACACGGGCCTGTCGGGGGCACTTCTTGAGTTAAGCTGACAGACGGTAGTGGCTGTTGGGGCATCTGGAGATCATCCTGCAGCAGCTAAGTCAACCTTACTTCCACTGCAATGTGATTTTTTTTCTTTGTTTGGTATCCAGCCAACAAATCTCAAAAACAACAATGGAAACCTTTCTGTGGTTCTGCTTTGAGCTCTGGGCAGTGCGACTCAGTAGCCGTACATCTGTGGCGGCTGCTCGGCCTGCACCTGGGGCTGGGCGGCAGGCGGCGGCGGGGCCTGAGGCGGTGGGGGCGGCAGGACGTCCGTCTGGGGCACCGCCCGCCACGTGAGCGGGTGCTGGTCGCTGAGCTGGCTCCCCAGGGGCGTGATGGAGTTGACCAGAGTGGTCAGATTGATGAAGTGGGCCACGGACTGCGGGTTCGAGGCCTCCGGCTGGGAGTGGATCTGGATGTCGTTCTGGCGGTTGTGCAGCATGGCGGAGCCACTGACGGTGTCAAAGGTCACGGTCAGGATCGAGTTGTCCAGCTGGAGCTGGCGTTCTGGGGCGGTCAGGTGCCCGACGGCCACCGGCTGGAGGTTGGTAAACTGAGTCCCGGCTGCAGTGGTGATGGGGGTCACGGTGATGTTGGTCAGGCCGACCGAGCTGGATGGAGTGCTCACATTTGGGTCACCCAGCGTCACCACCACCTGCAAGAGTCACACAAAACATGAAATGATTAATAGTTTCTGCAAAATGGAGCCCGGAAGAACCTTTCCGTGCTGCGTGTTGTGACGAGGGTGTATTCTGGCGCTGGAATTATCAGAGGCCCACCCCAAAGGAGGAGAGGCAAGACGGCCCCGGGGGAAAGATTCAACCGAGTTAAGTTTGTCCAGAAACAGAATTCCAGTGAAAAAGAGAATCAAGATACAGACATAAATGCAGAGGCCATTAGCTAGAACTGAGAACAAATGATCCCACTGGCTGGGGAAAAACCAGAGAAAAACAATGGTGAAAAAGACAGAAGTGGGGCCGGCCCTCTGGCCTAGTGGTTAAGTTCAGCGTGCTCTGCTTCTGTGGCCTGGGACCTACACCACTTGTTGGCAGCCATGCTGCAGTGGCGACCCACATACAAAATAGAGGAAGACTGGCACAGATATTAGCTCCAGGCGAATCTTCCTCAAGGAAAAAGAGGAAGACTAGCAACAGATGTTGGCTCAGGGTGAATCTTCCTCAGCAAAAAAAAAAAGAAAAGAAAAGAGAAGACAGATGCATATCATTGTCCATTCCCTCCTCTAACGTGCCTGGCTGTTGGTACATGAAAACCCCAGTAACAATGTTAAAAATGGTGATAAACAAGTCTGCAGTACCAACAGCTAATGTATAAAAAAGAAAGCAGCTTTCTTGCCCCTAGAGAGGGAAGAGCTAGAGAAATGCAAGAATGTCTGCAGTCAGGATCACCATCTCAAGGTCAAGAGAGGTGCAGAGGGTCAGACACACACTGATTGAAGATGCGGGGGCCTCAAAACCAAAGTGATGAAGGCCGAGCCAATCGGAAGGTCCCATTAAAAGAAGCAGGATTGGCTGGCTGCGCACATCCTTCCTTCGCTCTCCAACCCTCTCTGGATGGGTCCTCTGGGACTCAGGGTTGGGCTCTCCCTGACGGTCGGCAGGGGCATGGGGCCCCCTTCCACAATAAAGGAACATGCTTAGGCCATTTACGAGCTCCCCAAACTGGAAACAACCCAATTCCCACTCGGGGGAGACAGCTCTCCTGAACATGCTATGACATCACGCTGCTACCCACAGAGACAAGTGTGATTTCCAGATCTAACTGGAAAGGCGCAGGTGGAGCAGCGCCTCAGTGAAGAACGGGGTGCCGTGCTGACTGCAGCCCGGAGCCCAGGCATCCGTCGGGCACTCAGAACAGGCAACGCGGCCGCACCAGGGCAGCCGCCTCTCACGGAGGGACCGGGCCCCGACTCAAGCTCGAGCGAGGAAGAGACCTGCTGGATGCTCTGCACGGCGGAGTCGGTCTCATCGCCCACGCCGCCGGAGAACGGGGGTTCTTTCTCCGGGTACTCGCTGAAGGCGGCATCCTCGGGCCCCGGCGCGCCCGCCTCCTCCTCCGGCTTCTGCTTCCGCTTGTGAGTCCTGCGGGCGGCTTTCACATGCTTCCCCTCGGCCAGATCTTCCTGCTCCAGACCCAGCTCAGGCTGCAGGAGAAGAAGTCCAGCAACGTCCCGGTCAAGGGGTCGTGACCCCACGGTGGCCAGAGCACCGTCCCCGGACGGACCCCGGGGTCAGTGGGGACGCTCTCGGGCCACCAAGCTGCCACAGGAAACAGTGACCACAGCTCATCTGCTCACTATTGCTTCTAAGGACTAGGACAAATCCCTGTTGCTTTCAGTCTGTTTTTTTTTTAAGTGAAGGAAATTACAAATTATATTTCTATAAGCCACATTTAGTGCTAAAATATAAACTTCAAATTTATTTAAGGCATTGTTTCCGCCCCGGTGAGCTCAGCCTGAGCTGAAGATGCTCTCCCAGCAGGGCTCCCATGCCCAGGCTGAAACGCATTCCCTCTGGAAACAATCTTGGATCAAAACGGGCTTGTCCGTAGGACCGGGGCGGTCCTCTCCCTCGGGACAGCAATTAGGGTGTGGCCGTAGGGGTGACGCAGGATGGGTGCCCCCCACACTCATCTGTGAGCCACAGCGACGTGGCCAGTCTCTGACCCACGGCTGGGCTCACTCAGCGTCACAGAGTCCACCGGGCAGTGGTGGCCAGCAAGGGTCACCCAGCACCCCTCCTGACCTCCGGGGCCATCCCAGGCAGCTTAGAACCACTCACTGGCAGACAGACCCAGAGGAAGCCTGCCGGGGTGTGGCCATTGTGGGATTCCCTCGTCAGGGGCGGATGTGAGTTACGGGTCCCTGGGGCACTGCGGAGAGGTGGGACACGGGCATTGTCATGCTCGCTCAGGCCCACCCAGCCACCTGAGCACTGTGCACAGAGCACTGATTCAAATAAAACAGGTACAAATGTGATTCTAAAATAACCGAGAGCGTGACCTATTCTCTTTACTATAAAAAAAATTTTATGAAGGTATTAACTAAAAATTCCTTTAAAAAATAAGTTTAATATGTTTAAAGTCATTTTGCTTTAACGATCTAATGATACTAAGTTTTTCTGGAAAACATCTGTGTAGTTAATTTTAAGTGTCAACCTGGCTGGGCTGGGGGGCCCAGTTGTGTGGTCAAACATGTCTAGATGTTGCTGTGAAGGTATTTTTTAGATGAGATTAACATTTAAATCAGGGGACGCTGAGTAAAGCAGATTGACCTCTGTGGTGTGGGTGGGCCTCACCCATTCAGGTGAAGGCCTTACGAGAAAAACACTGGGGTTGCTGCTGGAGGAAGAGTTCTGCCTCCAGACGGGCTGCAGACTCGAGCTGCGACATCAGCTCTTCCTGGGCCTCTAGCCTGCCAGCCTGCTCTGCAGAGTTTGGACTTGCCAGACCCCACAATCACGTGAGCCAATTCCTTAAAATAAACCTCCAGAGAACTCTAATATACCATCTATCCTCCAAAATGAAATATATCCGCGTTAAGAAAATTGAAGTTCTAGAAACTTTTACAGAAACTAAAAGACTCTTGGGGAGAAGACCGATCAAAATGACGAAGGGTGACGGGACGGGGAACCCCATGGTGCAGACTCTGGGGGCCAGCCCGAGGGCAGCTCACCACACCTGGCTGAGCCTCTGGGTCCATCTAACGGGTGCCTGCTTATCTAGAAGTTCCCGGGCCGAAGTCACGCACCCTGCAGGGCCTGCTCCGTGCTCACCTGGACGATGCCAATGGAGGAGGCATCGATGGTGGTGGTCTCTGGGAGGTGGTCCAGGTCGTCGATCCTCACGGCCAGGACCTACGAGGGAGCACGGGGCAGTGAGCCATGGATGCTGCACCCAAAGGCCAGCCCAGGTTCATGGCAGGCAGGACCCAGACGGCTGGACTGGCTGACAACTGACTTATTCCCTCAAAGGCATCCCGGGTGTTTCTGACCCAGCTCTGCTCAGGACTGACGGTGAAACCTCGTTTCCAGAATCCCGTCCAGGCTGGTCCTTGCCCCATCCGTGGCCCTCATTTCAAGTCTCTGCAGTGCTTACACACGGCGCACGTCACCCGGCACCTGTCTGTGTGTCATCTCACGTCCTCCCCTGAGGGTGGAGACTCCATGTCCTCCCTTTCCTGCCCCATACTAATGTGCTTTCTGCAAGTGAATTTTCAGTGAATCTTGTTATTTCAAACCAGAGCAGACGGGCACAGATACAGGACAGTAACCCTGCCCTGCAAGGGATCACCAAAAATGAGACACTGCTACCTTAACTACTTTACTTTCTAACTTGACACATGTCCAGGTACTTTGACTTACTAATTTTGTGATGACGTGACCGCCCGCCCCCATGTCCGTCCCAGAGCCACACTAAATGGTCCTCAGCACGCAGACCCTCAGGCCGCAAGGCGCTCCTCGCGTGTCCCACCCGACAGTTCAGGAGGTCTTGCCCGATTCTCGTCCACAAACCTGCTCATGCCAGTTTGTACTGGTTACTACGACTCCTTAAGGGGATTCAGTTATCAGGGAGACAATGGGACATGAGTGCAGAGAGGGAGCGGAGGGCACTGGGGAGGTGGGCAGAGGGGAGCGGCTACAGAGAAGGGAATTCGCTGCGGAAAAGCTATACAAGATTGGAGAAAACTACAAAAGTCTGTCTGTTAAGAGTTCTTCAAACAGTTTAGCAACATCTCTAAATTTTTGCTCAACTAAAGAAAACACACATGGGAAATTACAGATGATACATGGTGGGTGTGGCTTAGTTAAGAAAGATGATAGGAAACTGCACTTTAGGCCTCTGTTCAAAGATGAGAGCTGGCCCTGCTCTGAAAGAAGGGCCAACGAAGGAGGCGGCGCAGATGTTAAGTTCACACCAACACTGAGGGTGGCACTGAGGACCCGCGTGTGACTGATGCTACAAAACTGAGTAACAGCAGCCAGATGCCACTGACATGCTTTTTACCACTGTCTCTAGCACCACCACCACCACGATCGTCATCACCACCACCACCCGCCACCACTGCTGTCATTACTATCTCCATCTCTGCCATCATCACTCCCACCTCCACCACCACTGTCACTCCCACCACCACCATCATCACTGTCACTTCCACACAAGCACCATCACCACCATCTCCATCATCACCACCACTACCACCTCCATCATCACCACCACCACCACCTCCATCATCACCACCACCTCCATCATCACCACC